>NC_042618.1:16754922-17054922 GCF_901001135.1 Rhinatrema bivittatum
CAGGGATCACAAATAGTCTAAAAAAGTGATTTGACATTTAAGAAATTCTCAGAAATGATCTAGGACTTTGTTAAATTTCAGAGAATTTTTACAGATCATTTTTAACCATCCCAGACTGTGATAAAAAAAAAAGCCTACTTGACTGGTAACACCTGGACTAAGGGCGGGCATTTAGGATCATAAGGCTTTTGGCCCATCTGTAATAAACATGACCTTGTACATCAGAGGGGAGTCTGGAACTCATGCACAAAGTGGGATAATAGGATAGGATACGCTCTGAAGAACACACTGGCTGTAACCCCAAATTTAAGATGGCTAAAGAGAAGATTTCAACAGTTTTCTTTTTTGTGGTTTCTGAGATTATCTGTCCCCATGTGGTTCACTTTCGGAATAATGACAAAAAAAAAAAAATAAAATTAGGCATACCATTGAAATCTAATTACATAGATGTAAGGATAAAAAACCCCCATCCCAGCACTAACCAACATTCTGGTTCCAAAATGAACTGTTTTTCTGAAACTGAAGCCCACTTTGTATTACAGGTTTTTTTTTCATTAAATCTAATTACATTTCTTTCTTGTGCTGGATTTTTTTTCTGAGACTTATTTGAGAGGATTTATAAACTCTTCACTTTTCAACGCACCCATATCATTACTTGCATTTTCTTCTTGTGTGATGCGCTACCTACTTAATAGACAAGGCATTTGAACAAAAAAAAAAGCAGTCCCAGAATGCAAACTCCTGGGCCTGAACTAAAATAAAATAAGAGTTGTGACTGGAAATGCATTCATATATGTAATTGAGCCTGTTTAAAGCCCCAGCATTAAGCATATGGTCACACATTTCCAGTTCCCATTCCCTCTATGAACTGCTCGTCTCCGCTACTATCACACAGCTAAAATACAGCTGCTTGCAGCTATGTAGCCAAATGATTCTGAAAACATTGCACGATTCTTAGCAAGGTGGTCCTGATGATGCCTGCTATGCATCCATAAAGCAGTACACACTGGAATCTTGCTGAAAACCTCCCCTCTTCCCCTTCCTATGGATCCTTTATCCAGTACCTATGACTCCAGAGGTTTCTGCGGATGCCATCTTTCAAAGAGGTCCTTTCTCTATAGCTAAGTTTAGGAAATATATTTTAGTTGCTGATATGCAGGGCCTCCCAGCCGGTTTATGTGGCCGAAGGAAGAATGAATGAATGAATGAATAGCACCTCTGCACAACTCAGCGTCTGAAAGGTTCTGTATAAACCCCAACTGGACGGTGGCTCACAAGAACATGCAAAGTCTGTACTGTAACTCCCAAGCTTCGTACTATTCTACGATCTACTATGTTTCTTTCTTTCCAGAAAAAGTCAAAGATCAGCTAACAAGACAGGCTGTGTGTTCATTCAGATGCCATATTGCTGTGAAACTGACAGCTTCCATTCAGCACAACTCTAAGCTCTGTTATACAACAGGGGTAGAGAGGAGGGATGTGCATGAAAACTAATTTGGCTCAGATTGTTATTTTGTTTTGGTTGCCACTTTTTTTTTTATTTCGTTTGTTTTGATTCCCAGGTTCATATGTTTCATTCATCATATCGTTGTATTCATTTCCATCAAAGTCAACGGGGGAAGCAATGCATCCTAATTTGAACTCTAACAATTTTTTTTAAATTTGTATTCCATCTTTTGTGACTATTCAGCCACTTCAAAGTGGATTACGTTCAGGTACTGTAGGCATTTCCCTTGGTTTCCTATCCAAGTTTAATGAAACTTGCAGGTAAGCATAAGCAGCAGAGGGCACAGCACTCTAAAACACCAAGAGTGGGGGGACCAGTGGCACCAACAGCCCAAGGAACCGTGCAAGGGGCAAAGCATCAGAAACGAATGATGGCACGGACATTCCGAGGCACCAAAAAAAGGGACAAAAGGCACCGACAAGTGTGACATGAACACCCCAAGGACCTGAGAGAAGAGCTAAGGGCACCAACAACAATGACATGAAGACCCGCTGAACCACTTACTTTCACACTTATAGGCAAAACTATATACATATATACTTACCTCTCGTTCCATTCTTCTGAGTGCCCATATCCTACACTGTAAATAATAGCTGGTTATTGTCTGTGTGAATCAGGTTCCATGTTCTCTCTATGTAAGCAACTACCCTTACCAAACCTCATAAATGTTAGTTCTTTGTACTTTGCTTTGGAGCCTCTTCACTGTAAAAGCGTGTGATAGTCATGGCCCGCTCTGCTGGAAATGGATGATAGGTCTGGTAACAAGGCAAGTGCATACCTTGGAGAGGCCGGGAGTTCTGGAACTGCTGTCTTCTGCCTGAAGCAGCCGCCATTCCCCACGGGTTCAGCTCTTGGTGCAGGTGACCACAGGAGTCGGGAAGGACTGAAGACCAGGACCAGAACATGAAGCAGGACTGAAGCCAAGGACCAAGGACCACAGCAGAAAGCAGGAGCATAGCCGAGGACCAAGACTGGAGCGGAACCATGGCAATAGTATAACATGGAGCAAACTCTGTATGGACTGTTGGACCAGCAAAGGTGTGTAAGACGAGAGTTTCTTATATACAGCTCTCTCTATTTGGGACACATCCAATGCTGGTCCAATAGGGAGCCTCGGGAGGCGGGTCTCTCCATAAAGATACTTCACTTTGTATTTTCTACAGAGTGCTTGCTGATTCAGAATCCCTATGGCTCCATTCCAAATCCCATGGGTCTTGAACACCCGGAGCTGCAGATTCAATTTCTGCCACCCCTGACAGAATATCCCACCCACTCCCAATAGCCCCTCCTGGGGCTCTTAATCTTGGCTTTATTGGATGTTTCTGGTAAAAGTTGGCCATGAGTTCTTTTGCAGGGACATTTTGGGCCAGTTCCCAACTGTGGTCCTAAAGGTTTCCTGTCCACCAAATAGTGAAAACAACCTCTGATATCTTTAGTATCCAAAACTACTCTTCCTGCCCCTTTCACTGTTACTGGCACTGGAGGAGGGGGCTATCTTACTGGGAAGGGACTAGGTTTATAAGGCTTCACAAGGGTCATATGGAACACTGCTTGAATGCTGAATTTGGCTGTAAGCTGAAGACTGAATTCCACTGGATTTGTTCTGGTATCAGGAATGGTCCAATAAACGGCTGCTCAAGTTTACTTAATGGTTTCTTGCTCTTTATCTGCTTTGTGGAGATCCAAACCTTGTCCCCTACTGTGAACTGTGGGGCTTCCTGGCATTTCCTATCTGCAAATTTCTTCTGTGACTTTCTAGCCTGATCCAATTCACTTTGGACATGTATATGCACCTCTATTAAGGCACTTACCCACTGTGCCCCTGCGGGAACCCTAGATTGTCAGGCCTCCAAGTGGAAGCGGGGGTAGATACCATAACTAGCAAAGAATGGTTTAGTTGCCGAGTTATTTGGGTACTTGCCAGGTACTTGTAGCCTGGATTGGCCACTGTTGGAAACAGGATGCTGGGCATGATGGACCCTTGGTCTGACCCAGTATGGCAATTTCTTATGTTCTTATATTCTTATTATATGCAAATTATGCCATAGAGAGTAACTGTACCCAGTTTATCTGTTGAAAATTACAGAAGCTGCCAAGACTCTGCTCTAGAGTCTGATTTAGCCAGTCAGATTGCGGGTGATGGAGTTGGACATCCAGGGGTTTAGTTATCTGTCACCTGAAGCATGCAACAAATTGGGTGCCTCAATAAGAGAGAATATGAGATGGCAGACCGTGGAGATGCATTATTTCTTGAACTAGCAGATCTGCTGTTTTGCGGGAAGAGGGAGAACTAGTAGTATATATTAAATGGCCATCTTAATAAATGAATCCACCACCAGCAGAATTGTGATCTTCCCTTGTGAAGATGCTAGATAGGTAATGAATTCCATTAATACCCTGGTCTCAAGGGTACTGATAATGCTAAGAATAGACTATGAGGACGATGACGTGGTATCTTGTTCTGGGCACATACTTCATACGAGATGACATACTCACTTACATCTCTCCTTTATCCTGGCCATCACAATTCACGGACAATTGGTTCTTTAGCTTTGTCGAACCAAGATGACCTGTCAATGGAGAATCATGGCAGCTCCAAAGGACTTCCAAAAGTGCAATACCCTCAGGTACATTGAGTCAATCCTTTCTATACAAGAAAGTTTCTTGCCAGTTCTAACTAGTATCCTTTTCTCCTTTTTCCAATTCCTGCAGCTGGGCCTGTGCACACTCATCATAGATTATACGTTCCCATATATTACCTCCATCAGATCAGAATTTTTGGTTCCAAAGGTGAAATTCTCTGGCCAGAGGATTGTGGTGGGAGCTTCTGGTTCCGAATATTCTTCCCCTTTTCTTCAGGACAAAGCATCTGCCTTACTATTCATGGTGCCTGGTCAATATGTTAATATGAAATCAAACCGTAAAAAGAAAAGAGACCACCTAGCTTGCCTGAAATTCAAGTTGTACATGGTCTTTAGAAATTCTAAATATTTGTAGTCTATGAAAACCTGGACCCGGTGATGGATACTTTGCAGAAGGTGACACCATTCCTTAAAGTCAGTTTTTATAACCAGGATTTCCTTGCCATAGCCATGATAGTTTTATTCAGCAGCTGTAAGCTTGCAGGAGTAGAAGACACATGAATGAAGGAGGTCTTTAGGTCCCTTCTTTTGTGATAGCATAGTCCTGATAGCCACCCACAATGCATCAGCCTCCATTATAAATGGTTGCTGTGGATCTAAGTGTACCAAGATCTGGACCTTTGTAAAAAGGTCCAGATCTTGACTGATCAAATGTCAATTGCTGTTGGATCCATATGAAAGAAGCTCCCTTCTTAAGAGCTTCCATTAGTGGAGCCATCAATTTGGAGAAGCCCAGGACAAAACATTGGTAAACGTTTGCAAACCCCACGAAGTGTTGGATTTCCTTTATATTTTTTGAGACAGGCCATTGGGCCTCTGTGTTGACCTTACTAAGGTCCATCTGTATCCCATTGGGTGAAATTATGTGTCCCAAGAATTCCACCAATCACTTGTCAAATTCATACTTCTCGAGCTTGGCATACAATTTTTATACCCATAGAATCTACTTGTCAGTAACAAATGATTTACTGAATCTTTGCTTCTCAAAGATAAGATCTTTGTTATCCCATCATCACCTTTTATTAAATTTGTACAAAACAGAAATTTTATTTTTGAGCATACTGCCATTATCTGATGCTGCTTCCTCCTTTACTTTTGAGAACCTTACTATTAGAGTTTCAAGTACAGTCTGGAACCTTGGGGTCTTTATTGACCAACAGCTTTATATGAAGCCTTATATTAGCTCTCTAGTCAAATCCTCATATGCTAAATTGATGATGTTGAGATGTTTAAAACTTATTTTGCCTGCCTTTGAATTTAAAATTGTTCTGCAAGCTTTAGTTCTTAATTCTTTGTTAATTGGTTTGCCTGTTAATTCACAAAAAGCTCTTCAGATGATACAGAACTTGGCTGCAAGACTTTTAATTGGGAAAGGACTCCAACTTTGTATATCTCCTTCTTTGTACTACTCCATTGGCTTCCAATTTTTTGGCATATAAAAGTCAAGATCTTTTTAATAGTTTTTAAACTGTTACACTTAAATGTATCTCTCTAGGCACATATTATTTTAAAATTTTATATTTCTCCCTGTGCTTTACGTTCCACCAACTGCTATTTATCGGAAGACTCAGGTCGCCATCTTGAGTTTTATTTTTTTTAATATGTCAAAGCTTTTGCAATGTGGTTATTGTTTTTCAATTTTATGAATGTTTCACATTATCCACCTTGATCTCTTGGAACACAAGTTAAAATAAATAAATAAATACATTTGTGTTTCAGGAGACATTCCAGGATGTGACAGACCCGCTGGTCATGCTCTGTTGGATCCTCGGAAAATATCAAGGTATCATCCAGATATATAACCACACTCTGATCTAGCATATCATTAAATATTCCATTCATCAGGTTTTGAAAAGTAGCAGGTGAGTTTCTTAGCTCAAACAACATCACCAGGTATTCAAAGTGGCCAGAGAATGTTCAAAACTACATCGTCGATTCATCCCCTGATCCAGCCAAGATTATATGCTCCCCTCAAATCAAGCTTAATTAATATTTGGGCCACCTGGAGGCATTCCAACAGTTCATTAATAAGAGGTTATTAATAGTTATGGCTTTCAGGGCTCAATAGTCAATACAAGGCCAAAGGGATCCATCCTTCTTTGGCATAAAGAAGATGGGCACTCCTACTGATGAAGTTGAATATCAAATAAAACCTTTCTGCAGGCTTTCCTTTAGATATTCCCAGAGGACCTTCAGTTCCAGTTCTGACAAAGAATAGATTCTTCCAAAAGTGATTCCTGCTCCTGTCAGTAAATCTATGGCAAGTCATATAGTCTATGTGTAAACTGAGTGTCAGCTCCCTTTTTTGTCAAAAAAATCTTAGTATGCCATATATTTTTCCAGCAGTTGTCCAAACCCATCAATGAGTGCCAGACAACACAGACTGCTGGATTCTCTTCATTGAACCCTACTTCCTGGGCTTCTTCATTAGTCATGCAATTCTGATGGCATCACTTGCCGGATCTTCCAATTGATGTGTGGCTCATGTCATTCCAGCCATGGAAGACAGAGAATGACTGCGAAATGTGGCACTCTGATGAGGTCAAAAACAAGAGTTTCCTGGTGGTTATGTATCTTGGTTAAAATGAGATGTTCCATCTCAGTGGTTACATACGCTTACAATAAGGTGAGCCATTGATGGTCTCTACCAGGGAGTCGCATTAGATCTCATTTTGCTGGTCTGGTCTTTTTTGCTAAAGCAAGACATTAGCTTAATCCTACGATCTCATTTATGGTGAAGCTGGTGATGGTGGGTTGGGCCCACAACGAAGGTCCACAAGTATATGGGTGTCAATCTATTACCCATGACCAACTTGCCCTCCTATGCAGGCATTCCATTGGATAGTGGCCTTACCATATGAAACAGCATGCTTTTGTGCGACATTCACAGCCGTCTTCTTTGCAGCACTGCGGCTGAGGGAACTGGTGGCATGCATCACGAAAGTCTCCGACCCTGGTGGTTTGCCCTTTCCTCAGTATCAGTCACCAGGAATCAGATGAGCCTATTGGTACAGCAATGGAAACCCGATCAAAGTGGGAAGGGCCAGTGCCTCTCCCTGATGGCTGAATCTGGACTTGTAATTTGCCCGGTCATCAATGCTGTGTTTATCTAGCAGTTTGGCTGGTCGGAGGCAACATTTCCTCATACATGAGAATCTATGCCCACTAAGCCATTTCTAATTCTCCACCGACTTTAAATGGGCACTTGAAGCTGTGGGCCGGCATGCTTGCCAATGCGGCACCCATTCTTTTCAGATAGGAGTGTCTAGTAGTGAAGCAGATTCCAGGGTCCCACTTCGAGCTATTCAGTGCCTGTGAAGATGATGAAACTGCAGTTTATATCTTACATACACAAAGATGGTAACCCCGGAAGTTCCATTATTCACTAATTAACTCCTAATTTGGTTCTCCTTTTTTCTAGGTGTTGTCAAGAAACCTAGAGTTTCTGTTTTCTGGGTCATTCTTTTATCTCCAGGATGGGGAGAGCAATGCAGTCCAACTGGCTTTAAGGACATGGGATGAAAGGAAAGTAGAACCTAAGAGAGCAATCATAGGTAAGGCTTTGTGATATATGGAAAGGTGCTGCCTTGGCAAAAGAGACTAATGCTTACATGAGGCCAGAGAACATGCTGCTGAACTGACTGGGACAGGGCATGTGGCCTCAACAGTCCTGGAAACAGCTCCTGGATCAAGGGCTAGTACAGGATACTCCCACTGAGGATGGGGAGGGGGAGAGGGAGAAGGACTTTGAAAATGGAGGCTCAACACCTGGTACCTGTTATCTTTGTTGTTAATAAAGCTGCAGCCACTTACTTTCTGTGCCTATTCTGTGAGCATCTATGTTTAAATTGGTCAGACTAATTTGGGCGCAGGTGTGTGTGTGTGTGGGGGGGGTGGGGATGAGACCTGGATGACCTGGTTAAGCGTGTATGTGAGCAGATGCTATTTATGTGCATATATGCTAAACTTTTCACACAGCTTTGAAAATTCACCCCATAGTATTTTATCGAGTCAGTTCTCATCCCATTCTCTATCATCTTGCTCACATTTACAGAACACGAAACGCAACTCCATTCTGGACTTCAAATGTCTTGTTATTTACATGTTCTTTAATTTTAATTTTTTGAATTTATATGACAAAAATTATTCATACATGCCATCTGAGATCTTATACTATAGGCAACTACTATTTTGTTTTGTGCAAATAAATTTACATAAATTATTATTGCATTTTTTTTTATCTCAGCAACAATATTCTGTTCTCAGGTAACAAATTAACTGAATGCTTAAAGCAGAAAATGAAAGAAGTATTCCTTAATTCCTTATCAGATTTAAATAAACGTTTACATTCAATATTTCCATCAAGAATGTTATTTCCAGAGGCTTTTCTTGCAGAATGAGAACAAGAGAACCATTTCTAGGGAGTTTTCCTTGAAGCAGGCAACAGAGTGGATTACTATACTACTTCACCGAATGTTGTCTTTTTTGGCTCCTTGTACACTATGCTATAAATACTCGTTAGTGGAGGCCAAAAACACAGAATGCAACAATCAAAATGTGTCAGCTGGACAGCTACTGCTGGTCAGACAAACTGTTTCTGTTACACAAGATCCACATATAAGCTCAGTAAAATAAGATCACTTTATTGCATAATTTGAATTATATGTTAGTTTTTATTAATTGGAAACAAATTCCAGCCAGCTCAGGATATTTCACTTTCATGTTAAACAGTTGATTCAGCGCTGGAGGCTCAAGCTCTCCTCTGACAAACAGTGACCATGAAGCGGGATTTCCTGACGGTCTCCCGCCGCAGCAGTACTTGCAGGAGGAAGCTCTCGCGTGACACACTGGTTTAAGTCTGCACTCTTTATTCCAGAAGGGAGCACCAATTTAAAGTTTAACTCCAGTCCCAGGGACGCCAGTACACAGATTGGCGATGGCTGTCCACTGATTAGCATGTCCTGCTTTGTCTTGGGCATGCTTGACCAGCCTGATTAGGGTTCAATTAGCGCCTACCATTCTACAGCACAGTGGTTTCCATGTGGAGTTTTGGAATCCTGTTGGGTCGCCTTTCCTGACCCCCTGATATTTATGTGAGGTTATCCACCCTTCATATACAAGGTCAACTCAGCACCTTGTGCTCTCTTGGTGCTGCCTTGACTTTATATCCCCAAGGGTTCCCCCTGAGGAAGCCAATTTTGGCAAAACAGGGCCTTGTAGAGAACTATACTTTTATACCCTGGAAATCTGATCCTAATAGAAGGGAGATTAGTGTCTAATTGTTTCATTTGTTTCAAGCCTACGCTACTTTTGCAATGAGTCTAACCGTTTCACTTGTATCAAGTTTGTGACACTGTTGTAGCTTACATTTAACTGATAGATTGTTATGTGCAATTGTTTCTTTGTATTAAGCTGGGGATATTTTTATAGCTTATATTTAACTGAGTAAATGTCCTAGTTATTTTAGTCAGAGAATGCTTTTGTAATTGAATACAACCTGAGGTGTATTTGTCTTTGTTTCACACAGAAGCTCATTTATTTTATGCAATAGCATGATAGCTGTCAATAAAGAATTTTTAATTTTGTAAAAATGCATATTCATTTTGTGGATTAGTGCTTCTTTTGCCTTGTGGGAATTTCCTTGCTATATTGAGTGAGGACTTCATATACATATTTACATTGCCTAGGTTCTTGTAGTTGCTATATATATATATATATCTTTGGCTGATTTCACTGTGCATTCAAACTTCAAAAAGATATTTAGAGCAGCCTGAGAAGAAGAAATTTGCTTATGAAGGAAGTGAAGTCATGGAGAAAGCCTACACTCTCCATTAAAGAGCTCAACTCAGCCTGAACCTCATTCCACTAGCTATGTCCACCCCAAATACATTTGCTATTGCTCAGGGCAGAAGTAACTGTATGGCCTCTCTTTAGCCCAAATATCACTGTTTCTTATGGGAGGAAAAATGCATTTCTTTTCTTCTCATTTCATTTCTCCATTCTTATATTTTGCAACTTCCAATCCAGTTGTCCACTGTGGATTACATAATAAACATTCATTGCAAACCCTGGCAATGGGCAACATGCACACATTTTTTTACTCTAATCCATGACATGAATTGAGGCCCAAAAAAGTAATTCAGGAAAATGTTTTTTAAAAGTCCCGCCTCGGTACCATTTCTCACCACTGTGAAGAAGACGGTCCTGCTGTCAATATCGCTGTATTTGACCCAAACTTTGTGTGACAGGACTAGCTGCAGCAGTGAGGGTGGTCACTTGGCACAACTGAAACACATTCAGTGCCCAAATTTCAAAAGTAACTGCAGAAAAGGGATACAAAGAGGGTAGTGGTTTTCTTAGCATTCAGCATAACTAAGACAGAGATAGTAAGGATGGCCATCGTGATTCTGTGTTTCTAGACCACCTTTTCGATTTTAGCTGAAGCCAGGTTACAGTATTTTTCCAGCTCCTGCCCGACAGAGCTCACGGTCTAACTGGGAGATGCATCAAGCCTCAGTCGTGCTCTAGCGAGCCCTAAACAGCGTATATTGTGCGATCTGCTTGATATTTAGCATGTTCCCACACGATTACTCTCCCCTATTACAATGACCTTCTTGGCATGCGATTTGCACGCATGAATAATGCAAATACATGCCACAGGAGGTCATTAAGAGGCAATTTAATACAAATATTGCATCGTAGTTGACTGAGAAAGTGGTCGGCAGGGATAAAGTTGCTCCTCTTTGAAATGCGGTAAATGTGAGGCGGGAGCCTCGGGAAGCTGATGAGGGTCCCCCCAGGCTGCCACCTCACATTTGGAGTGCCAGCCCCCCCCCCCCCCCAAAAAAAAACCTATGGATTGAGAAAAGGTTGAATGGGGGTTAGGGCTGACCCCCAGCTCAATCTGGGGCTGTCACTCGAGGTGGGCCTGATTGCCCAAAGCAAGATAAAAAGACAAATGTAGCCACGTGGGTGGCAGCAATGATCGCAGCCTCCCCGTGCCTACCCCCCCCCCAAAGGTGCAATAAAAGTCAACGCCTCCCCTTTCCCTCCCCCCAAAGGTTAAACTAATTGGGGGTCAATGGCCCCCAAGTCCCTCTTCCCCTCCTCCCAAAGGTAAAATAAAATTCATAGCAGACCTCAGGTCCCCTCCCCCACAAAGTTAAAATATAAGCATTGAGCTTCAAGTGCCCCAGATCCCCCCCCACCCGACCTCCCTCCCACACTCCCCCAAACCTTTAGAAGGATCTTAAGTTCCCTCAATAGGGCCAAGCCCGCCCTTGCACCCAGCCCAGTTGGCGCCATGTGATTGGGGCAAGGTCTGGGTTTCACACCCAGGCCTTTAGGGGGAGGGGGCCCAAAACCTGCTGTGGATTTTATTTTACCTTTGGGAGGGATGAGGGAGAGGGGGGTTAAGGGGGCCACTTAAGCCCAATGAGGGGAGGTCGGGGGGGGGGGGCTTTGTCTTTTATTGTATCTTTGGGGGGTACAGGCTGTCGCCATACCTTTGTCTATTTTTTTTTACTTTTGGGTAGTCAGGGCTGTTTCAAATGGTGGCCCTGGGTTTAGCTGGGTCAGTCCTGACCCTCGCTCACACTATTTTTTTTTTTGGTGGGCTTATTATTCAGCAGCAGGCCCTTTAAGATGATGGCGGTACCTTGAGGTTGCGGTCGCCATCACGCTTAAGGGCCACTTGCCACTTTCTTTCGTCCCACGGTGTTTGGCCATGAGATTGAAAGAACGCACCGTAGAGCTGTGATATTTTTTCGGGGAGGGGCTCCACTATCACAGCAATACCCCCTCGCCGTAGTGGGACCCCTCCCCTTGAAAACAAATTGCGGCTTGATCTAACTGGACCTAACACGGAAGCTTTAAAATGAGCACATGTGCGCCCATCTACACACAAATGTGGGTGCGAGCTCACATGTGCTAGAATGTTATACTGTCCACACACGTGCATGCACATTATATAAAATATGTGTATGTTTGCTCCTAATTCTAAACAATAATATGAGGAAATGTTATTCGTGTACTTTCTTTAGTACTTGGCTTTTACCTGCGTAAGTGAGCATAGTTTATGACGTGCGCACGAAGGAGATTACCAGGTTTAGCAATTAGGCCACCAGTTTACCAGGGTCATCCAGACCCCTCGGATTCTTCAATCTCCATTCCCCCCCATTTTACCCAGACCCCCTCACCCAGTCAGTTTTTGACTATGAAGAGTTTTATTCTGATTTATACCTGATAAGGAGCAGAAGTTAATACACGCAGGTAACAGCCCTATGCGTGCCGTATTCGCAAGTTATCAAATGTGATTTATGCATGTAAATGTTGGACCCGTTCCAGAATGTCCCTGACCTGCCCCAAATCTGCCCCTTTTTTACACAAGCAAAGTTATTTGCGCAGCAGTACTAACTCACACATGTACTAGGTTTATAAAATAGCGGTAGCGGGATCACGTGGTGCTGTGAAGGTGAAAGAATGCCATTTCTTGAATGATCAGTAACTCTGTTATTGGAAAGTCGGTATAGAAAAATGCTAAATAAATAAATAAATTTCCCTTCTCGGCTCTCCTTCAGGCTAACCCACCCCCATCACTGCAATAATTAACAGCAAATTTTTTATTTGGAGTGGGGACTAATGGTAATTATAATGGCTGTGAGCTGTTGTGGAACGCATGCCACGGTAAAGGCAAAAAAAGAAAGAGAGAAAGAAAAATCCAAATCACCAGAATCTTATATGGTGGAGGAGGCCGCAAATTTGAAATCCTTCCCTTCTAAGTTAGCGGGGATTGCAGAAATGAAGGTGGCTGTTATGGAAGCCCTGAACCCGAACTACAAACAATTTTTAATAAGTTGGAGGAGGTTTCTGAAACTGAATGGCTTTGAAAGGCGTTTCGCTGAAGTCAAGCAGAGAGTGTCGGATACCCAAGATGGCCTCCTTTCGGCTTAGACTGAAATTTCCACTTTGAAATCGGTCACAAAGAAACAATCCAAGTGGCTTGAGGATCTGGAAAATAAATCTCGCTGGGACAATCTTAGATTTATCAGGTTGCCTGAATCGTTAGATCAGGATCTACAGATTTTTTTTGGAGTCTTGGATTAGTACTGAACTGGGGCTCTAAGAGAAGAATGGAAAACTGAGATTTGAACCAGCTAGGCCCCAAAACAGCAAGTTCTGAGAGACCGCACGATTTTGCTCATAAAATTGAGATACTACAAATGCTTCGATCTGGAAAATAACTGAGTTACAGTAATAAGAAGATCTTGGTATTTCAAGATTATTCTACTGAGCTCTCAGTGTAAAGACGAGCTTTTGCGCCTTTGTGCTCCAAGCTTTATGATATGGGCAAGGGTGTTAGATGATTTTCCTGTGTATCCAAAGCCCAAATGTTTGTCGCAGAACTGGCGGCTGTCAAGACCACGAGTCAACATTATTTTTGAAAATACGTGAGCCAAGAAAGAACAGTTTCGGCTTTGGCCGGTTTCTTAAGTAACTGGGGCTTTAGAACAAGAGTGCCGGAGTTTGGTGATGACAGTCTGCACCCTATGCTATTTGACTACCCGGCTTTGTGGCTGCTAATTTCGCTTCATGTTTTCACTCAATGGTTGAGCATTTCTGTTGTATTAACTTTATAATACTGTTTCATTCCTAGAGATCAGTTGATCTTGCTGTTAAGAATGATTTTATTTTTTGAAGATTCAGCTAAAGGTGATTGTGGGTGGAGGGGGGAGCCGTGGGCATGGTGAGTGATCTCTATTGGTAACCTATAGGGAATTTAATAGGAATTGAGGTTGGGGATAGAGGTGGGCAGTCTTTTCAGGTCAATTTTTACAGAATCAGCTATTGTTTTGTTTGGGTTTGTTTTTTTTTTGCAATAATGGCAGAATTGCTACTGAAGGGTCTCTTTGTAAGATGGGGACTTCTGCTGGGAGGGTCGCCAGCATGTTTTGCTAGGTCTCATCTGATGTTGCTAAACTCTTGATGGGGAGATGGATAAATGCTATTGAAAAGGGTTAAAGTAGTTTCCTGGAATGTCTGTGGGATAAATTCAGTTGTTAAATGAACTAAAATTCTAACCTCCATGAAAAAGAAAACAGTGGATTTGGGGTTGTTTTCTTTTTTTTTTTTTTTTACAAGAAATCCATTTGAGTGATTCAGAACAGTGGCTCTCAACCTTTCGGGACCCACCTGGCAGATGATGCTTCCGGGCGTGATTCACTGAACAGTTGACCATCTCGGGGGTAAATGTAAACATATAATCTGCATTCACAGGAATCCGCCCCCGCCCCGGTGATCCCCAAATAATGGGTGCAGAGCAGAACTAGGATATTTCAAATACAACTCGCTATAAAAAAAAGATATTCTGATTCTGGGGCTCTCTCAGTAACAGAAACACAAGCTCCCTTACTACCAGGCGCAATACAAAATACAAAACCTGAAAAAAAATAACTTTAAGCACATGTGTAGCAAACCTTCATACCACTGCAACACTAATTCCAAGAACTCAAACAGCAATGGCCCTTCCTATCAAAAGGCAGCAGTGCAGCACCAATGCATGTCCTATTGAGAATGAGAGAAAGCAACAAAGAAGATTGATACAAACCCCTACTACTAGTAAAATACCTCACCCCAGTCACACATACAGGTCCGACCTTCACCAAATACAGAATAAAAGACCACAAATTACAAATGTGGAGACAAAAATTGGAATGGAAACCTCAAAAAGCCCCTCTGCATGCAGTGCAAAACTGGAGAGCAAGGAACAGAAATACAAATCCTCCTACACTAAGGAAAGTACAAAGATAGAAGAAATGCACATTCCCAAAACGGACATATGATGGCTCTTGCACCCCGTCACTCCCCTTCCATGCCTCCAGCATCCTTCACTTCTCCCAATTACTCCCTTTCAATCATCCGCTGACACTCACATCCCTGCCCAGCATTCCTGACCCCCCACATCCTCTTCCCTGTGCTCCCTCTCTCCCCTGCTTGTCTCTCCCTGCCTACCCAGCTACCCCACCCCCCTGTTTCCCACCCCTTCCCGCTCAGCAGCCCCCACACTCCCTCTCCGTTCCTCCTTCATCTTCCCAGCATCTCCAACCTCAGATCAGCAGCAGCATCACTCCCAGACTCAGCAGGGGAAGATAAAGTTTGCATCCCCGTCAGGCCCAGAACAGCAGGAGCTGGCAACGTCTCACTCTGATCTGGGTGAAGGAGGAAACGGCCTCCCACTGGGCCAGAAAGAAGAGAAGGAAGTGAGAGGAGCCTCCCATCAGGCCCAATGTAAGAGAAGTCAACCAACTCCCACCCGGGCTGATAAGGAGGCAGCCATCTGCTGGCCCTGCGACACTTCCCTGACCTCCCGACACACCTGCTGAGAACCACTGATTTAGAACCGTAAAGCTGAAAAGGAATTGGGTGGGCACAGTTCATTTTGCATCAGCAACTACTAGATCTGCTGGGGTGGCGATTCTCATACATAAAAAATTGTCAATAACTATTCAGCAACAAATTAAAGATCCAAATGGGAGATATTTGATTTTGGGGGGCAGTTTTTGGTCACAAACCTTTAGTCCTTTGCAATATATATGCCCCAAATACTTATGATCACACTTTTTTTCATGGTCTCTATAATTAGTTACTTCCCTATGTAGATAAAGGTTTAATTTTGGGACAAGATTTTAATATTGCTAATGACTCAACAGCTAAGGGTGATAAGCGTTCTGTTAGTAGAGGCATTGTTTTTTTGGAAGAAACTTTACATTTAACGGATGCATGATGGGTGCTTCATCCGTGTGAAAAGGACTTCATGCACCTGTCAAGGGCTCAAACCACCTATTCCAGGTTGGATTACATCCTTGCTGGTAAAGAAATATTTTCTGGGGTTATTGATGCCGGCAGTGATGTTATTTCGATTTCAGATCATGCCCCTGTTTGGATCACTTTCACATTTCGTGTTGAAGATCATTTGGTAAAGAGCTGGTGTTTCACTTACTATTTAGCAATAGATCTACAATTTCAAGATTATTTAACAAAGAAATGGAAAGATTAACTTACCCATAATGGTGTTCTTGTGATTGATCCTATGTTGTTTTGGTATGCTGCTAAGGTGTTGTTAAGGGCCAATATTATATCTTATGTGGTTCATAGGAGGACAGCTCTTGACAAGCGGCTGCTGCAATTGGAGATCCAGCTTAAGAAAGCTAAACATTCTCTGTTACTGTCTAATAATCTCGTAAATAGAGAATATTATCTAGCAATACAAGTCGTGATAAACTCATTTATTCACCAACATACTAAAAAGAGTATTGTATATTATAAGTTCGACTTTATCAGTTTAGTAATAAGGCAGGGAAACTTCTGGCAAATGTGATTAGGACTAATCGGGGATCTAAATATGTCTCTGCCTTATGGACTAAAAGAGGTCAGCTAACAAATTATAATCAGGAAATTCTTAAGTGCTTTCAGAATTTTTATGCTGACCTTTATTCCTCAGAGGGCTGGGATGAGGAGAAATGTATGGCTTTCTGTGAAAAGCTTAGGCTACCTACATTTGTGGATGAACAGATGATGTGGCTGAATAGACCAATTACTAGCGAGGAGATTGCAGTGGGCATTCGCCAAGCTAAACACTTAAAGCGCCTGGTCCAGATGGATATAGTGCAGAATGTTTTTAAGATCCTTCTAGACTCACTGACTGCCCCTTTGAGCTTGGTCTACAATGCTTTGATAGACAAGGGTGAATATCCCGCGCACGTTAACATGGCTCAGATAACTGTTATACCTAAATCCGGGAAGGATCCAATTTCCCCTGCCTCATATCAGCCTATTTCCCTTTTAAATTTTGATCTAAAGCTGTTTTCTAAAATATTGGCGGACTGCTTTGTGGTGCTTCTTCTCAAAATAATTTCCACCTTTCTTAATGTGTGGAATACATATGGACTGCGCCTCTAGGATTGTATTTTTAAACAATGTCCAAGCCTGTTGAACACTTTTATTTTTTTTATTTATTTATTTTTTATTTTTTATATACCGCAGTATGTAAAAATATACATCACCGCGGTTTACAATTAACAATAATTAGCAACAGGCTTTACAGATAACAGGTATAAAAGATAACAGGCAGTACAGACAATAACCATAAAGTAATATCATGTTTTACATAAAAATGCTTTCGAAAGTAACTAAAATTATTTACGAAACAACACAACAACCTTAGAGCATAGAATTCAATAATAGAGCTGAAAGTAACCACAGGAACTAAAATTGAACAAAGGAATATTCTATTATTTTGGAACTAATTGAAAGATCATAATCAGGGAAGGTGCGGGAGAACAGGGAGAGGATTAACTTTTGGGGGAAAAATATAGTGTCGTAGGGACAAGGCGCAGGGAGTTAAAGCGGGTAGAATATTAATTGGCATTTCGGTTTAATTGGATCTCATAGTGTGAAAGGCTTGTTCAAACAACCACGTTTTGAGTCCTTGCTTGAATTTTTTATGGCAGTGTTCCAGACGCAGGTCAGTGGGCATCTTGTTCCATAAGTTAATTCCAGCTATGGAGAAAGCGCGGTCTCTAGTGGTAACGTGTTTGATATGTTTCATTGGTGCAGAAGCAAGTTTAGCTTGATGGATATTTCTTATTGGTCTCTTAGAGGTACGAAAAACGAAATGCTCCGAGAACCATTGCATTTCTTGGTTATGGACCGACTTATGAATAAGGGAGAGTACTTTAAAGATGATCCTAGATGCTACAGGCAGCCAATGCAGGAACATGAGAGCAGGTGTAATGTGCTCATGGTGGCGGGTATTAGTGATTAATCGTGCTGCTGCGTTCTGTAGCATCTGTAATGGTTGAATAGAGTTTTTAGGGAGACCTAAAAGTAAAGCGTTACAATAGTCAATTTTCGGCAGTATGGTAGCTTGCAACACAGTCCGGAAGTCTTGTGGATGTAGGAGTGGTTTAATTCTTTTTAGAGTATGAAGTTTGAAAAAACCATTTTTGATAGTGGCCGAGATGAATTTCTTTAAGGAAAAATGGTTGTCAATTATGATGCCAAGGCTGCGGACATGCTGTAGTTGGGGAAGGACTGAAGTTGTGAGATGGGAGGAGTTAGAGGAGATGTTATTGTGTGGCGTGATGACAATGAGTTCAGTTTTGGACGTGTTTATTGCTAGGAAGTTTTCTGTGAGAAGCTTTTTTATTTCAGCCAGGGCTGATTCCCAAGTTTTCAGTGCATTAGAGAGGGAATCGTTGATAGGAATGAGAATCTGAACGTCATCAGCATATATGAAATGACGGAGATTCAGTTTTGCTAGGAGTCGACAGAGCGGAGATAGGTAAATATTGAACAGAGTTGATGACAGCGAAGAACCTTGTGGTACACCTTGTAGAAGATTTCTGGGTTTAGATATTTGGGATCCTAACTTGACACTGTATGTCCTGTCTTTCAGGAAAGATTGTATCCAGTATAACGCGGTGCCAGTGATGCCGATTTGAGAGAGGAGGGTCAGGAGGATATTATGATTGACAGTATCAAATGCCGAGGAAATATCAAGTAGGGCAAGAATGTATGATTGACCAGAATCTAGTGTTTTTAGAATAGAGTCTGAAAGGGATACTAGAAGCGTTTCAGTGCTATGGTTCTTACAGAAACCATATTGTGACAGGAAGAGTAATCGGTTATCGTCTAGATAGTCAGTGAGTTTAACCTTGCAGCTGCACCTTTCAATTTTTTTCTAACTATTTTGTTCATTTTATCAAAGTTTCCCTTTTGAAAGTTTAGTGTTAGAGCTGCAGATTTACTTATTGTCCCCCTTCCAGTTATTAGTTTAAATTTGATCATGTTATGATCACTGTTGCCAAGTGGCCCCACCACCGTTACCTCTCTCACCAAATCCTGCGTTCCACTAAGAATTAAATCTAAAATAGCTCCCTCTCTTGTTGGTTCCTGAACCAATTGCTCCATGAAGCAATCATTTATTATATCCAGGAACTTTATGTCTCTAGCAAGTACTGATGTTACATTTACCCAGTCAATATTGGGGTACTTGAAATCTCCCATTATTATTGCACTGCCAAATTGGTTTGCTTCCCTGATTTCTCTTAGCATTTCATCATGTCTGACCATTTTGTCCAGGTGGACGGTAGTATACTCCTATCACTATACTCTTACCCAACACACATGGGATTTCTACCCATATAGATTCTACTGAGCATTTAGTCTCTTGTATGATCTTTATCCTGTTGGACTCTATACCCTCCCGGACATAAAGTGCCACACCCCCACCAAGTTGATCCTCCCTATAGTTGCGATATAATTTGTACCCTGATATAGCACTGTCCCATTGGTTATCCTCCTTCCACCAAGTCTCTGTGATGCCAATTATGTCAATCTCATCATTTGCTGCTATACACTCTAACTCTCCCATCTTACTTCTTAGACTTCTGGCATTGGCATACAGACATTTCAAAGTGTGTTTTTTGTTTGTTTTAACAACCTGCTTTTCAGTTGTTTGGGATAATTCGGAAATTATTAACTTCGGTGATTTTTTACATATAGGCACATGGACTATGTTTGCTTTTAATGGAACCTCTCTGTTGGGTTGCCCTAACTCTCCTGTTTAATTAGTATCCTTCAAGGATACATTTCTCCGAACCATGCACTGCTGAGTGACTATCGGCTTTCCCCCTTGTTCTAGTTTAAAAGCTGCTCTATCTCCTTTTTGAAAGTTAGGGCCAGCAGCTTGGTTCCACTCTGGTTAAGGTGGAGCCCATCCTTTCGGAAAAGTCTCCCTTTTCCCCAAAAGTTTCCCCAGTTCCTTACATAGCTGAATCCCTCTTCCCTGCACCATCGTCTCATCCACGCATTTTTCCAAAATGGCTTTCTGTACTTTAAAATCTCCCTATGCAGTTGAAGCAAAGAGATTAAAAAAAGCATCTGGATTCTCTCTTGTGGAAATGTATTTGGAAGGGAAAGAAATCTAGGATTCACTTGGCATGGCTAAAAAGGGAGTGGCTCAGGAAAGTATGGGGTTTCCTGATTTAGAGAATTATAACCTTGCCAGTGTCTGAGAAATCATGCTACGTAAACCTTCAAGGGGAGAAAGCTTTGGTGGCTCCCCTTGATTTGCCTTATATCCTCTATCCACAGCCAAAACAGCTTCCAAAATTACATTTAAATTTCTCCTTTAAGGTTAGCGAAGCTTCTGCAAACACTGGGTCATGGTTTTACTCCTGGAACTTATTCAAAGGGGTTCATTTATGGGCAAATAGAGGAATTACTCAATTGACTCATGTATTGGATGAGGGGGGCAGATGTTATTCTTTTTTCTTACCTACAACTATGATTTAAATTCATCAATCATTGACCTTTATGAAGATTTTTTTTTCTTTTTGGCGACTTTAAATGTCTGTCTTTTCCAAAATTACATAAAGCTCTCAGGAAGCTCACTGAAGAAGATAATTGCCAAGTATCAGCTGATAGGGAAGGGGCTTTTATTTTAGGGAAATGCAATATACATTTCTCAGACAGGCCTATGTATCCCAACAATTAGCCTTTAAAACTTATACCTCTCATTCTGAGATATGTGAAAAATGTAATCAAAATGTTAGTAATGTATCCCACACCTTTTGGACAAGTCCGCTGATTAAAAACATTTTGGGGCAAACTTGTTACATACCTGGAGGAGTTGCTAGAAGTAAACATTCCTCTTAATCCATCCATCATGCTTTTTTCTAGCTTTCCACCTTTGGTTATTCGGAGAATGGGTAACCAGCTGCTGATAAATAAAGCTTGTGCACTGGGGGAAAAACTAATTTTAATGAACTGGAGAGGTAAAGATGGTAAGTTGTTTTGGCACAGAGAAATTTATTGCATAACATGATGCAGATGGTTAATATGGTATCTCAATTTTCATTTAAAATATGAAAATTGTTTCTGGCAAGATGAGAAAAATATATTTAAACACTTTCACATCATGCCCGCAGTTTAGTTCTTAATACCTGACGGCCAAATTTTAAATCCCCCCCACGCACAAAAAAAAAACCGGGGGTTATACATGTGGCTGGGCCTTGCGCGGTCTGCGAGCATCTTCAAAGGGGCCCAGCCACGCACGTAACCCCCATTACTCACCGAACTGCCAGGCCCAGATAAAGGGGGGCAGTCCGGGGGGGCAAGGCAGGGCTGGAGGCAGCTGGTACAGTGGCCATTTGCCATTTGCCGCTGTACCGGGGAAGGGCATCCAGGCGCACACAAGTTGCTACTGCTCCGTTGGGGAGAAGAAGGGAATGGGAAGGGAGCTTAAGATAGTGGGTAGGGAAGTCTGCTCCTTAATTGGAGCGGACTGGGAGGGAACTGGGGAAGGCCTCGATGCATTGCTGTGCAGAAACTGCAATTATCTACCCCCCTTGTGTGCGCCGCACACACAATTGCACGCGGATTACATAATCCACCACGCATGTGCGCACACTGCTCATACTTTATAGCATGCGCGCAGCCGTGCGTGCGTTATAAAATACGCGCGTCCATTTGCACGCGCCGGGTCCCAGGCGCACATGAACGTGCGCGTGTGTCTTTAAAAATCTACTCCTGAGTAACTTTTTTAAAGCTTGCTCCTAGACGGCGCTTTTGTGTCTTATGTTTAAAAGTCCATTGTTATCCCATTTTTAAAATTCTTATATTTTCATGGAAAGATAACATAAGAGTACTAGGTGACAATCATACTCGTTGATTCTGTAATTATGGTACATTAATTTCTGTTTTGGAAAGAATGGAGGGGGATTAGGAGGGAAAGTTTTACTTCGTGATGAGGTTCACATGTTGGGGGTGATATTGGATTATGTGTTGTTGTTTTCTTTTGTTGGATACTGGTGTACGAGTGATGATCGCTTTGTTTCTTTTTTTTTTCTGCCTCATCTTTCAATATGTTATTGGGCTTTATTGTATGACACTTGGAAAAATTGTTAATTAAGTGTTTTGCTTGGTGTACTTAAGAGACCACTATACACTGAATATTGGATTATGTGTTCTTCTTAATAAAATGTTTCCACATAAAATAACGGAGTGTGAATAAGTGCTACTTGTGTGCACATCTACTATTTTATTGCACACATCTCTTTTAAAATTTACCTTTAAGTAGAAACCTGAAACAATGAAGATACTTACCCAAAGTCACAAGGAACGCCTTTGGAAGAAGTAGAATTTGAAGATCGATTTCCCTGGTTCACAGTTCATTGTCCTAACCACTAGACCACTATTGGGGAGGCGCTGATTGCTGCTATTGGCACTGAAGCCCATTCTGCTGCCTCCTCTGTGCAGGACCCGTGGGCTTCCACTTTCTCCATGATCTCGTACATTGTGAGATCCGCATAGAGAAAGTGCTATTCTTGCACATTCCCAAAGATTACATGTGCCAATCAGTAAAAAGTAATTTATTTATTTTTTTTACCTTTGCTGTCTGATCTTAGTTTTCTAATCGGTTGGTCACAGGCTTTTTTGTTCCACCTCCCCTTTCTTATTTTTTTGCCAATTCCTTTCATATTGTCTTTTTTTTCTATTTCTTTTTTCTCCATCTATCTTCTTCCCTCAAACTTACAGTCAGGTTCCCATTCTCACATGCTTTCTCTCTCTCTCACATACACACAGGCTCTCACTCTCACATGCTCTCTCTCATACAATCATTCATACACAGTCTCTCTCTTGCACATGCTGACTGACTCTCACACACCTAGGCTCTCTCTCTCACTTCCACATGCTGTCTTGCTCAAGCACAGACTCTCACTGTCACATGCTCTCTCTCATACAATCATTCATACACACAGGCTCTCACTGTCACATGCTGTCTCTCTCACACACACACAGGCTCTCACATGCTGTCTCTGCAAACATTCAGGTCCTTACTCCCACACACAATCTCTCAACTCATCTCATACACGCACTCTACGGGCCCTCAGCCTCTCTACCTCTGGGCCTCCTCTTCACGGGTCGCTGCAGGATGGGCTCTACGGCGGCCCTGATCTTCTCGGGCCAATCGGCGGCAGCGGCGGCCCTGATCTTCTCGGGCCGATCCGCGGCAGCGGCGGCCCTGATCTTCTCGGGCCGATCCGAGGTGGGGACCCTGCTACCGGGCCTCCTCCTCTTCTTAGCTCGCTGCAACAATGCTGCTCCTCTTCTGCACTCGGCTGATGCTCCACCTCCTTCCGGGGCCACGTGGGCAGGAAGGAGGTGGAGCACCTGCACGTTTAAACGTGACCTTTTTCTTCGGGCCGTGGTGACGTGAGCTCCACCACGGCCCTGCCGATCTTCCTGCTGTGTGTCTCCGGCACACAGCCCAGCCCAGCGAAACTTCACTGCTCAGCAGCCAGTGGGATGAGGTCCACCGGCGGCCGCATTGGCTCCCACTTCCTGGTGTGTCACATGCACCGGGCTTAGGCGACACACTAAAGTGTCGCGACACACACTTTGGAAAGCTCTGCAATATGGGGTAGATTTTAAAAGGTTGCGCGTGGGCGAAAATGTGCGCTACATGGCACCTTGCATGCGCCGAGCCGCACAGCCTTCCCTCGATCCATCCCAGGCCACTCCGAAATCGGAGCAGCCTCGGAAGGAACTTCCCTACCCCCCACCCCACCTTCCCTTCCCTTCCCCTACCTCCCCTGCCCTTTCCTCCCTACCTTTTCTTTTTTCTATCTCCAAACTTACTTCAGCCCTGGGGCTGAAGTTGTGCGCGCCAGCCAACTGCCGACGCGCGATCCCCGGCACAGCAGCAAATATGGCCGCTGTGCCAGAAGCCTGACCCCTCCCACCCTGGACCGCCCCACCCATGCCCTGCCCCCTCCCTTTTTTGTAAGCCCCGGGATTTACACGCGTCCCGGGGCTTTACGTGCGTCACCGGGCCCTTTTAAAATATGCCCGGCGTGCATAACCTTTTGAAAATTCAGCCCTATTTGTGTTCCCCAATGTTTTCCCTGCCGAAAGAGGTAGCCAGAGGGCAAAATGTAGAGGTAGACACTGATGAGGAAGCTTAGGAGGGTGGAACATCATGAAAAGCTGAGACTGTGTCCCAGTACTTCAGCTAAAGGGCTCTGGAAAATTTGTGATGTACAAGTGCTGTGAAGAGAAAGTTGATAAGAAGTTGTCTTGTACAAGACATTTGTACAGTTGTTCCGCTGTGACGGTGCTTCGTTGTCTTTTTTTTCAGGAGCTTCTCTATGGAAGGTGCCCCAGGATGTGCCATGTAGCAAATGATAAGGCACCTTTTCCTTCTGACTCTACTTTTGCAATGCTATTCTGCTCTGGTTTAATCAGCGCTGTCAGGCCACCCTTACTTTAGAAAAGTGGAGTGGTACTAATCATCCTGGAAAAGTAATCTTGAAAATCTGAATCAGACAGGTTATCCCTTTATAACCAGGGCAGCTCTTAATCTAATATAATGAAGGCAGAGATGATTTTGTCGACATGTTTGCTTGTAAAACCTGCAGAGCAGGTTTAATGTCCAATAGTAAACATGATTTCACACGGGTTAAAATGCGGTTATTTACCCCCATTAAATCCTATGAAGCTGAGGTGAATAAACGTTTCAGACAACATGCAAAAGAGGCAGCATGGGGACTGAGATTTGAGCAGGCCTTTTCAGATTCTTGTCCTTAGTTCACATTGACATCCCAACTTGTACATGCTTGGTTTGGTTTCTCTGCCCTTTTTTTTTTTTTTTTTTAATAAGGGACCAACATTATGATGGTGACTTTATACATCGAAAAAGATAATGGGACTCATGCATGGGGAACTGAGGCAATTAATGTATTCTGTAGTTTGGAGCATACAATTCACATCTATTTAGGCATCTTAGCAGGCTCTGTTTTGGGAATAAATCTACAAAATATTTACTTGCAAACTGGTAGATGAGTTATTTGCCTCAGCCTCCATTCAAGCCTCAAAATATTTGTCTTTGGTTGGATAGTGGATAATGCTGATGAGCCTTGGCAACTTAACTTCAGCCCCAGGGCTGAAGTTAAGTTTTGAAATAAAAAAAAAGAAGTCATCAAAGGCAGGGGAGAAAGGGCGGGGGAGGTAGGAGAAGGGAAGGGAAGGTGGGGTGGAGGGGGTAGGGGGTAGGGAAGTTCCCTCCGAGGCCACTCTGATTTCGGAGCGGCCTGGGAGGGAACAGGGGAAGGCAGCGCGGCTCAGAGCGGGCTCGGCGCATGCAAGTTGCACAATTGTGCACCCCCCTTGCACGTGCCGACCCCAGATTTTATAACATGCACACGCATGTTATAAAATCGGCCGTACATGTGTGCGCACCAGGTAGCGCGCGCATATGTAGGCCACGCACTCTTTATTAAAATCTACCCCTAAATGTTCTGAATTCCATGTAAGTATTGTATACTGCTTGTGACAGTGCTCTGTATCTTATTTATATTGGGGTAGATTTTAAACGGTTGCGCGTGGGCGCGCGCAAGTTATAAAATCCGGGGTCAGCGAGCACAAGGGGGTGCACAATTGTGCACCTTGCACGCGCCGAACCACGCTGCCTTCCCCCATTCCCTCCCAGGCCACTCCGAAATCAGAGCGGCCTCAGAGGGAACTTCCCTACCCCCCATCCCACCTTCCCTTCCCCTACCTCCCCCGCCCTTTTCTCCCTGCCTTTTCTTTATCTCTAAACTTACTTCAGCCCTGGGGCTGAAGTAAGTTCCATGCACCGACTGCCGGCGCGCAATCCCCGGCACAGCAGCAAATAGGCTGCTGTGCCGGGAGCCTGACCCCGCCCCGCCCGCGGACCACCCCGTCCACCCCTTTTTGTAAGCCCCGGGACTTACACGCGTCCCGGGACTTTACGCGCGTCGCCAGGCCCTTTTAAATAGGCTCGGCGCGCGTAATCCGGCCCATTGTATACTACTTTAAGCTTTTTTCCAAGAACCGCAGAAGTGGTATATAAAGTTTTTAAATAAATAAATTGATGAATCAACTCCATTGGGACACAAATGAATAGATTTAAGGAGCAATTAAAAACAGGAGATATCTAGCAATGATCCATATGAGATACCTAGAGCTGAAGACAGGCGCATCTAATAAGACCAAGAGCAAACATCTTAGCTTACACATTACACATTATCTTAGCTTACACATTACACCTAAGGTGGCTATTTTTTTTTTTTTTTTAGAAAACAGAACTTTAAGAAAAAAATTAAAAAGGGCTAGCCCACCTAGTGGTTCAGTGGCAATCTCGCGAACTGGCATAAAGAGGGTCCCTGGTTCAATTTCTGGATCAGGCCTTCTACACCCTGGGTTGACTGGGGCTAGGGATGTTATAGTGAGGTAGTCATAGTCACCATTAAACGTGACACCAGGTGGCAGGATTTACAGCTCATGATCCTAGGCTCTAGAAAGAGACCTGGTACATGGTTCCTGATCTCAATGACCAGACTAGGAACCACGGAAGGGAGGGTCTATTAAAACAGGGGACAAATCCCAGCAAGTGAAGGTTCATGGTGACAGAATCACAGCACTGGTTCCAACTGAGCAGAAAGAAAAACGAAGACAGGAAGAACCACAGGGACAAAAAAAAAATGACTGAATACATTTGTTTTAAAAAATATAGTTTCCGTGAGCTTCTTCTGTTGGTTAGAGCCTTCAGAAACTCACAGCCGATTAGCTGGTGTAAACATTTAATTCACTACTTATGTGCAAGATTCCTCTGTCCTGACTGGTGTGTTTGTGGAAAGAGAAGATTGGTTGATCCTAATTTTCCTATATCTCAGCAAAAGACGGATTTTTAAATACTGTTAGCAGCACTATGGGAGGAAAGACATTTCATTCCAGGCAGTATACTATTTTCTAAGAATTAATGCCAATTACAGCAGCCAATCAAAATAAGGGATGCATTCTTTTATCTTCAGGTTTATAATATCAAACATAAATCACTGTTAGGAAATAGCCCCTTATAATATTCCACCCTTTTCTTTCTCAGTGACCTTGCAGAATATTTTTTTTTACATATTCTCCAGTGGCATAATGGTTTTCTTTTTGTTACAGCAGAAATATCACTATATTAATACTCGTAATGAAAAGTCTCCCAGAAGAATAACAGCCTGGTGAACACAGCAAAAGATCTATTTAAAGGCATACAAGCGGAAGGTCAGCTTGATGGAGAAGCACCTTGCTGCTGCACGGCTGCAGCTCACTCACAACAAAAGAGCTTTGTTTAACTAAATTTAAAATGATCTCATATCCACACTCCTGCTGAAAAGCTGCTGAAATCTAAAGGTAGCAGAAGCTCACTGAGATCAGCTAACTAAAATGAAATGAAGATACATTAACTCATTCGTACTTCTAGAAATGTATAGGCAGCAATGCATTGTCAGAACATATACTGCTCATTTTCACTTAAAATGTTTCCGTATTAAGTAGCTGAGGATGGTGTGTGAGTGAGCCCTCCTTGGAGTATGCCAGCACGGGTGACGTGCAGTCGTTTTGGGACAGCGTCTCTGAAAGGATGAAGCAAATGAATTTGGAGATGTGTGACATGAACTTGCGCCAGAGCATGATGTGCATATTTGAGGAAGCCTATGCGTTAGGATTCCGATGCAAGCTTGCAGAGCTCTGCTATTCGTTTTAGGATTTCATTATGTCATTTTTGCTGACAATGAAGACGTAAGAGAGTATCAGTTCCCCCTGAAGAAGCCCTTGTCGGGGTTTGTGGATGAAGAATCTGAGGAGTGAATTACAAGAGGTGTTGGAACGCACATGGGTGGAGCTACATGATAAATTGCACTAGTAAGCTGGCACAGGACATTGAGCTAGAAAAAGAATCTTTTTAAATGTGAATGTATTTATAAGGTTTTCGAAAGACTCTGTGAATGGATGTGAGTGGTTTTGGTGAATGGATGTGAGAGACTGTAGATAGTTACGAATGTGACTGTTAGATTAAATGGGTTTTGTATATTTTTTAAAATGCATATTGATCGACTGAACATAAAATTAATGTGTAGTATATTGTACATTTAGGGGTAGATTTTCAAAGGGTTGCGCGCGTAAGATACGCGCACAACCCCCGAAAACCTACCCCTGCCTCCCCCTGCATGCGCCGAGCCTATCTTGCATAGGCTCGGCGGCACGCGCAAGCCCCGGGATGCGCGTATGTCCTGGGGCTTGCAAAAAAGGGGTGGGGCATGGGCGGTCCGGGGCGGTCCAGGGGCGGGGCCTGAGCCTCCAGGCACAGCGGCCATTTGCCGCTGTGCCCGGGATCATGGGCCGGCTGTTGACCGGCGCACATAACTTCTTCAACAAAGGTAAGGGGGGGTTCTAGGTAGGGCTGGGGGGCAGGTTAGGGAGGGGAAGGGAGGGGAAGGTGCGGGGGGGGGGGGGGCGGAAGGAAAGTTCCCTCCGAGGCCGCTCCGATTTGATTTCGGAGCGGCCTCGGAAAGAACGGAGGCAGGCTGCGCGGCTCGGCGCACGCAAGTTGCACAATTGTGCACCAGCTTGCGTGCGCCGAGCCTGGATTTTATAACATGCGCACGGTTGCACGCGCATGTTATAAAATCAAGCGTAGATTTGTTCGCGCCGGGTTGCGCGAACAAATCTGCGCCTGCGCGCAGGTTTTAAAAGCTGCCCCTTAGTAAGTGATAATAAGTAATGTGCAGCATACAGCTGTAATATGAGGTTGTACCATTTTTTACAAAATTGTTAAAAAAATGTATATTAAAAATTGATAATCATTGTTTATATGTATAGGTTCTCTCTTTACATGTATTGGCGTTTTTAGTTGTCAGAGATAATATTTTTCTTCATGCTAATATCTGCCTTGTTGGTAAACACTAACTAGGCAGTAAGGCTAATTAAATCAGTATTTAAAAGACTAAGGCCTGTGACAAACAGCACTGGTCCTGTAAAAGCAGCTTCTGCATGGGAACATTTAGCCAGTGGTTAAAAATAAGGTAAGATTGTTAAAATAATGTTCGAACACAGCAAAAGAAGGTAGTTCATTTCAGATATGTTTCCTATTTTTCCCCAAAGTGTTAAAATGTTTTAAGTGTGGCGCAATCACAAATACAGAAAGTAGTAACAGTTGTGCAGCTGAAGCAGTGATCTACTCCAAGCCTTGACCAGCCATGAGCAGGAGTTTGAGGTCTAAGAGGTGAATAAAAGGAACAAATGTGTTTGGGTGAAAGTGGACTGATGGGTATAAAAGGAAAGCTTAACGTGGATCCTCCTCCTGTATGCTCCAAACAACTTCTTTTGGGATACGACAAATACCTCTTTTTTTTCATTGAATATCTGATGAATATCTTTTTTAATAGTTGCAAGTCATCAAAACCTAAATATTTCCTGCTGCTTACCCGCAAAAGGCCCCAAAAAGAAAAAAGAACCCCTAATGATTACATAGAAATCTATTCTGCAATATATGACATATAAACTAGACGAGTCCCCAAATCTGGCCCTTGAGGGCCACAGACCAATTGGGCTTTCAGGATTTCCACAATGAATATACATGAGATATAGAATAAAGGCAGGGAAATATATTATAGATGAGTAAGTAATATTGTTGAAGCACAGGCACTCATTTAGCTTTGATCAGAAAAGCCATGCACATCTACAGCAAGCCCCCTATCCTCCACCTCCCCTGCCCTGAACTCAGTGAGTACATCAGAAAGTCCCCAACCTTCTGCAAAGATCCATGCCCAGGGCTACCCCTAACCCTTCCAGACGGTCCTGTACCTGCTACAGCCCTAAGCCCACCAAACGTTCCTTCACCTACTAGACCTGTAGCCTCTTACAGCCTCGACTGACTGGTCAGGCTATGAAAGACTTCGATTTTTTCTCTATGTTCCTTACTGGTGGTTTTGTAATGTAAGAACCCCATTAGCCTGCCCCTGCTATGTTGCCAAAGCTGTTTCTTCAGACTCAGAAAGGCTGATGATGTTATCCAGACCCAAACTTTTGGCTAAGGATTGTGCCAATGGTGTGAAGCAAACTAGATACACCTTGTCACAGACGTCTTCCCGAGAAAGACCCGAATCTCTGCAAACTTTTCACAGCTGCTTGTTTTGATATCCTGATATCTATGTTTAATGTCTCTGTGGGTGATTCCAATGCTGGTGACATCTACTTGCAATTCATTCCCAAAATCATTTGTTATGTATTTAGATTTTTTTATATTCTGCTTTTCGGCACTTCTAAGTGGATGCACATCAAAAGCGGATTACATTCAGGTACTTGCCTATCCCCACAGGGCTTACACTCTTTTGTACCTGAGGCAATGGAGGGTAAAGTGACTTGCCCAAGGTCACAAGGAGCGATAATGTGATTCTTTGGCAGCAAGGCCTTATTTAGTGCAGTAATTGTCAAAAAGCACTGTTGAGTTTTCTAGTAATAGCTGCAGAATCTTGTTGTCCTTTGGTTGTGCACCTTTGTTAGTTCTGTTTGTTGGTCTCTCTGGACACGTGCAAAGTGATGCACATAGGGAAAAATAACCCACCCTGTAGTTACAAGATGTTAGATTCCATATTAGGAGCTACTACTCAGGAAAAGGACCTAGACATTAAAGTCGACAATCCTTTTTAATCCTCGGTTCACTATGCAGCAGTGGTCAAAAAAGCAAACATTGTTAAGAATTATTAGGAAAGGAATGGAGAATAAAACAGCAAGGGGCCAATATTCAGACGTGGAGTGGCTAGCTCAGTTAGCCAGATATAGCTACCCGGATAACTTAACAGGGATATTCAGTGGATGGCCATGCTGCTGAATATCCCTGGCTATCTTAAAAGTTAGCTGGATAAGTATATCCGGCCAACTATAGGACAGCCGTACAGTGCAATCAGAGTTAGCTGCATAAGTTAAGTATCTAAATGACTTTTGAATATCGACTTCCAAATGTATAATTCCTCTGTATCGCTACGTGGTGAGGCCACATCTGGAGTACTGTGTGCAGTTCTGGTCGCTGCATGTCAAAAAGATATATATATATATACACATTGGAAAAGGTTCAGACAAGGGAGACCTAAATGATAAAAGGGATGGAATGCTCTCTTATGAGGAAAGGCTAAAGAGGTTAGGACTCTTCAGCTTGGAGAAAAGACAGCTGAGGTCTATAAAATCATGAATGGAATAGAACAGGTAAACGTAAACTGGTTATTTACTCTTTCAAAAATTACAAAGACTAAGGGACAATCCATGAAATTAGTAAGTAGCACATTCAAAACAAATCAGAGAAATGTCTTTTTCACTCAGTGCACAATTAAGATCTGGAATTCATTGGAGGATGTAGTTAAGTTAGCATAGCTAGGTTTAAAAAGGTTTGGACAAGTTCCTGGGGAGAAGATCATAAACTGTTATTAATCGAGTAGATTTAAGGAATAGCCACTACTTATCACTGCTTGATAGAAGCTTAGGGGTAGATTTTCAAATAGCGCGATTTGGCGTACTTTTGTTGGTGCATCAGGCGCAAACAAAAGTACGCTGGATTTTAGTAGATATGCGCGTAGCCGCGCGTATCCGCTAAAATCCGGGATTGGCGCGCGCAAGGCTATCGATTCCGTATAGCCGGCGCGTGCCGAGCCGCGCAGCCTACCTCCATTCCCTCCGAGGCCGCTCCGAAATCGGAGCGGCCTCGGAGGGAACTTTCTTTTGCCCTCCTCTCACCTTCCCCTCCCTTCCCCTACCTAACCCACCCGCTCGGCCCTGTCTAAACCCCACCCTTACCTTTGACCTTTGGGGATTTACGCCTCCCGGAGGGAGACGTAAATCCCTGCGCGCCAGCGGGCCGCTAGCACGCCGGGACGCGACCTGGGGGCGGGTCCGGAGGGCATGGCCACGCCCCCGGGCCCGCCCCCGAAACGCTCCCGACACGCCCCGAAAATGCCGCGCGGATCGGGCCCGCCCCCGACATGCCCCCCTCTGAAAACCCCGGGACTTACGCGAGTCCCGGGGCTCTGCGCGTGCCGGTAGGCCTATGTAAAATAGGCGCACCGGCGCGCAGGGCCCTGCTCGCCTAAATCAGCCCGGATTTAGGCGGATTTAGGCGAGCAGGGCTCTTAAACTCCTCCCCATAGGATCTATTTACTGTTTGGGACCTTGCCATGTACTTGTGACCTGGATTGGCCACTCTTGGAAACAGGATACTGGGCTTGATGAATCTTTGGTCTGACACAGTATGGAAAATTATTATGTTCTTATGCATGCAAATAGATATCATGCATATTCACTTTGGAAATTCTGAAAACCAAACTGGTTTGCAGCCGACAAAGGTTGGATTTGTGAAGCCCTGGACAAGATTTTCCAACTCTTATTAATACAAATATCTTGTTCCATAAAATTGATATAACATAAAGATATTTATTTAAATTTGGTCACAGATGTAGTTATTTTCTATGATTGCAGTATTATTCAGCTTTGTTCTAACAGTCACTGTGAACATTTCAGGAATCTCCAGTCATATTCATGTAGAATAGCAATGATTTATCATCTCTATGGTAGTTTAATCTCTGTTGCACCATTTGCTAATTTATTTCCTTATGTAACTGGCATGCAAATTAATCAAGACTTCCAGCCCTGAAACCTGAATTGTTCTCTTCCCCACTCCTAGGTAAGAAGCTGTACAGGATTACATTCCAAAACCAGCATTTCAGTGAAATGGCACTTTTTAAGGTCACAAGAGGAACATTTGTCTTCAATATCCTTAGTGGCAGGCATTTACAATGAAAGTCTGTATTTCACATTGCTTCAGTGGAAAGCATCAATGCTTCCTACTCATATCAAAATTAAAATTGAGTAGGAAGACAAACCTTAATTAAGAAGAACCAGTTTTTCCTGAAGCTGTCCTGGCCAAGAAACGAGGCAATAGCCAACCACAATGAGAAAAGAAGAGTGGTGGTGATGAAATAATATTGTGGAATTAAGAAATTATATACTAATCAAAGTTACCAATGAGAATAATATGAATGAAACCATTAATTAATAAACAAAATAAAGAAAGAATTAAATAACCAAAATAGAATTAAAAAACTAATAAAATACTAATATGGCCATGTTTTGGTGAACTGCATGCATCAGGGGAAAACTCAAAACATATTTTTTATAAAGTAACATCACAAAATACAATTCTCCTCAAAGCACTTTAAAGAATCTATAACTTCGGTCAGGAGAAAGATGTGGTCCAAAGAATCAAAACCTTCCTCCGGACAAAACTTTTGATCTGCTCTGACAGAAGAAAGCTGATCAAAATGTTTGACTGGAGATCATTTCTAGTTCTTTGGCCAGCAACATCGGTCTCCACTGAAAGCCAAATTTTTCAAGAAATTACTAATTAATGGATACTTTAATTTGGGAGAATTGTTTCACGTGCATATGTATGTTTTTATTTAGTGTATTTTGTTTTACTTGGGATTTTTGGAACATTGTTTGAGTTAACCTGGTGACTCACCAAAGAATGACCATATTGGGATTCTATAAGCTTTTTAATTCCATTTTTTAAATCTTTTTATTTATTTTATTAAAATTGTTTCAATCACATTGTTACCATTGATCTTTCTGTTTATTATATAATTAATATTTTTATTTCCTAATTTGGGGTCTGTTTCATCGTCACTAGTCTCCTTGTTGGTTTCCCATTTTAGAAAATAACCTGGTTTTAAATAAATTAACTAAACATAATAATAATAAAAAAAGATCCCTGAAGACTTGGTCTCCATCTCTCTACCTTGCAGGTTCATATTTACTAATTATTTTAAAAAGGAAGAAAAAAGTAAACTCAATCTCATTGAGTTTTCTTCCTTATATAAAGACTTGTCCTCCTACCTATAAACTTTAAAGAAAGACAAGTTTAAAATTTATTCCAATATTGGAACTCTAGTCTATGTACATGCAATATAGGCTAATGACAGATTTCCTTTCTCTTGCTGAATAATGAGAATGTAGGTTCTAGATTAGAAACGTGTTCTATGTCCTTTAAAAAGTCACATTAGCAATATGCAGTGTCTCAAATTACTTAAAAAATCAACCGCAAAGGGTCAGTATCACATGATTCACACCGACATAGCTCTAAATAAAAATAGAGTTATACACATGGGCTCCTTCATAAGGTTTTTAATTATGTTTTATTTTCAAGCAAGTTCCTCCTACTCCTTTGGATTTATTTCCAGCTCAACTGGAATCTGTCCCAACTAGGCTACAGAAGCATAAGTCTTCATTTATGCCCCTTCCATCCCAAGTTTATTTTCCTTGTTTTTTGTAACTTTCCCTCTCCCTTTTTCTGATTCACTGTATTTAAAGTTCAAGGTTCTTATTGAAAATATTGTTTTTTACGTTACGTTATGCTTTACACTCCTTGTTATTTGTAAACCGGGTTGATGTGATGCCTATCATGAAACTCGGTATAACAAAAACAATAAATAAATAAATAAATAAAATAAATTTACAATCATCCAGGCTTATTACACACCTTATACATTTCATTTACAGACTTATATTCCACTTTCCCAGGCCATTAGGCTTCTTCAAGGTGGATTGCATTAGTAAAAATCCCAACACTGATGATAAAAATATCCAAGCCCCCCAAGTATATCAACAAAAAAATAAAACAATCAAATTATAATCATAGCTCACATATACAAAAACATACAAAGGGCTGGATTTTAAAAGCCCTATGCAAGTAAATCCAGAGGATTTCCGCATGTAGGGGGGGTTACACGTGCTGGGCCTATTTAAAAAAAGGCCCGGCGACACGCATAAAGCCCCGGGACACGTGTAGGTCTCTGGGCTTGCAAAAAGGAGCAGTCCGGGGGCGGGGCGGGGCAGGGCCAGAGGCCTCCGATACAGTGGCCATTGCAGCTGTGTTGAAGGACCGCGTGCCGGCAGGCTGCCGGTGCGCGCAACTTGTGCCTGTCCAGAGGCAGGCGCAAAAGGTATGATAAAACTTTTGGGGGGGGTTAGAGTAGGGCTGGGGGGGGAAGTTAGGGGAAGGGGTGGGAAGGTCAGGCTAGGGGGGAGGGAATGGGGGAAGGCAGTGCGGCTCGGCACGCGCAAGGTGCCCAATTGTACATCCCCTTGCGCGCGCCGACCCCTGATTTTATAACTTGCGCGCGCCTGCGTGCGCAAGTTATACAATCGGGTGTACATGTGTGCGCCCTGGGTAGCGCGCGCACATGTATGCCAGCGCGCAACCTTTTAAAATCAACCCCAAAATTAGAGGTTACCCCTCTGACTTGTATAGAGTGGATACTGGAGCAGCAGCCATGATAGGCACTAATCACAATTGATAAGCTAGGGAACTTGGCACAAACACACTTTTAATAGTACGTGTCATTCTTTACTGAAGGTTGAGACTCTCTCCCAGCGAGGGCAGTGAATGCTGCCTCTACAACACCCTCAGCCCCTGCCAGCAAAAGCAGGACAAAGGTCTGTGAATTAAGGGGGTTATTTACTAAAGCTTTATCGCGTGCGTTAGGGCCTTTTCACATGCGATATAATGTAAATTAAGGGGAGGGGAGGAGTCGGGGCGGGGAGTGGGAGGAGTCGGCTGCGGCACGGCTGCCGGCGATAATGTGAGGAACATTATCGCCGGCAGTAGCACGGTGGTGCTATTTGTACGAAAGGCTGCAGCCGGCTGCACTGTGGCCGATGATGAATCCATCCCTAAATTTGAATTTTCCGCACGGCAGTGCTGTTTGTACTTTTAATAAAATGTTTTAATATTTTAAATATGATTGACTATCTGTCCTTCATAGAGTTTCCTCCAAAAATGTCCCTTATTCAGATAATCTTTCATTAGACTCTAAAACTACTAGTAGTTTAACCCTTTATTGCTCATTCCATTCATCTGCTTCAAATAAAAGATCCTAGTAGCAAGATGTTTCCCCTCAGCATACGCCTCTTGAAAAAGCATTTCAACTATCTAGGTGAAATACTTCCTAAGACTATATAGTAACCACAGTGAGAAAGTAACTAATTATGCTATTTTCTCTGTAATTTTGAGTTTGGCACACAAAGAGTTGATGAATTCCATTCTGGCAGCGCCTCAGCCCACTTGGAGCTTATCACAGAGAAGCGGTTCCTTGGCACCTTCCTGATATGCTCCACAGAGGGTTAGAGGGCAGCTGGGTGCCTTGCCTCCAGAAGTAAGTTTCAATATCATGAAGAAACCCAACTTTTAGGGGCGGATTTTCAAAGCTATCCTGCCACCTAATGGTGTTAGGTGATTACCTCGGCGCCTTTGAAAATCTAGCCTTGTAAAGCACATACATTTAGCTACCTACAGGGCAGCAAAAAAACATTTGTGGACCCCAAGTATGAGAATTACAAGTGCTTACCGCTATACCCTTGTTTAACTGAAACCAGTCTTTCCTTGTGCAGTAAAAACAGTACAAATTAAACAAGTCTGTATTTCTTGGGACAATATAATGCACAAAGTAAGAACAATAAGAATAATTCAGAATCACTATATGTGAAATAGTAAGTGAACCCCTAGTTTCTTTAGCACAATTAATTGGCTAATTAGAATCAGGTGCTTAAATAATTGGGTAACAATAAACCATCCTGCCGAGTAAATCCGCCCAACTGAGTTTGGACATCCCGTCCAAAGGATTTGAGTTTGGTGTTTGCCATAAGTTAATGGGAACTCATCATGCCACAATCAAAACAAATTTCAGAGGCCCCGACTGATGAGAGCTTCAAGACCATTTCTAACCATTTAAGGACTCCATCCAGTCGCTGTCAGATAGAGAAGTCTACAAATGGGAAAAGTGGAAGGCCGCATTTCCTCTAACCAGCAGTGATCGCCTCAAAAACAAACTGGAAAATCATCCACAAAAATCACTGTTCATGCAAAGGGGCCCTCAAATGCCACAGAGTTGAAACAGTTCTTTATGAAAGAGTGGGCCGAACGTCCTCAAGGGCAATGTGAGAATCTGATAAACAGTAACAGGAAACATTTAGCTGAAGTAACTGATGCTCAAGGGGTTGCAGGCCATTACTGAAGGAAGGGTTCACATACTGTTTCATACAAGGATACTTATTGCTGCATCCTTTTGTTTGAGTAAATAATCAAAATATATCTTTTTTTTTTTATCAGTTATTTATTTAATGGGCTTATCTTTCTCTCTTATCAGAGTTTAGATTAGGATCTAATTACGCTTTTGAGTATAAATTGTGCTAACACACAGATCATTCCAGGGGGTTTGCAAACCTTCTCTCAGCTCTGCACTTTCATTGGGTGACTAGATTTAGCTGCTAAAATTCTGGACGGTCTTGGGAATGTGATTGGGTCAGGGAAAGCTGATTTGTGCCAATTTTCAGTGCTCGCCGGATACATCAGGAAGTTGACCTTGTGCACAGGACAGTTTGTATAAACCCAGTTTAGGAGCCTAACTAAAGCTAATGTTAGGAAAATTTTCAACTACAAACATACAGGGTCATTTATCAAAGCACAATGTGGCCTAATTGTGTGCATTAAGGCCTTATCACATGCAATAACGCCCTATTGCATGCGATAAGTACTGCATCGTGGCGGCAATATTTAAATTTAGGAAAGGGGAGGGGCTTTGGGCAGGGTAAAAAACATTTTAATTCCGGTACCACTGCGGGCGATAATGTTTTACATATTATTGCTGGTAGTGCTGGAATTAACACCACCTTTTCCATTGGTGGAATAGAAGCGACAAGGTACGGCACAGCCGCAACCACTGCGGGTGAAAATGCACTACCACGATGCAGCCGGCTGCACAATTTCACCCTCCCCCACTCCTTTTTTTTAGCATGGTGCATCATTCTGCTATATTTATTTATAGCAGAATGATGAATCTACGCCTAAATTTGATTTGAAATGTTCTAAAAGCTAGCTATTTGGCCATAAATCTACTCCTTAATGTTATAAATAAATAAAGGGTAACTAGGCGCATATGTGAGCATGGGAAGAACTACTATAGTATTTTCTAATCTGCATGCATCTGGTCCATGCAGATGATAAAATACGCGCATGTACATCCCCCAACATACACGCCTATGTTTCAGTATGCGTAAATATTTGCAATGCACTGAAAGTGCACAATTTCTCTACCTGTTTTACAAATATATGTGCACATATTTTACATATGAAAACAAATTTGTATGCATACAACCCTGATTTACATGAAGTAGGCATATTTTAAAGTATGCACGTTTACTTGAAATCATCCATCAGTTCACACAGTCCATTTCCAGTTCACCCAGACCCTCCTAGTACTTCACCCTGATCTCCTCCAGTTCATCTAGACATCCCACCCAAAAATAGTAGACCACAGAGAAGTCTGATATCAATTGCACTAGTTAATTATCAGGTGTAAAACTCTGCAAATAAGTTGCCTAATGTATGCATGTAAATCTCTTATAAAGTAGCAACCTCTTGGCACTTGCTCCAAAACATCCCTAGACTGTCCCTTTTTTGCACAGGTAAGTGTGAACATGAAACCAAAAATATGTGCATATATTCTAATTTTACATACATAACTTCTTTGAATATTAACTCATTAGGTGGTTAGCACCAGTTTTCAGCACTGGCTAGCCAATCTCAACCACATAAACAGGGCTAAATCTAACTGGTTAAATTATAACTGGCTACATTTAGGAATATTTTCAGCTGCAAACTGTCTGGGCTGAAAACATGCTTACAATGACCTGCTATATTTTAGCCATGATCTTAGGAACTACCATATGCAGGGGTGGACAGTTTTCAAAGGCATCACCCAAGTAACTAAGCAGTTATCCGGATAAATTCTCAGGGCTTAAAAGTGACCTCCTGTTAGCAGGTAAATAAACATTTTATTTTATTTTATATTATCTATTTAAACTATTTCTAGTCTGCCTATGATTGGCACATGCTAAGCGGATTACAAGCATAATAAAAACAAAATATATTAAAAAAATCAAAACATAAAATGATGACATTATTACATTCCCTTAAAAACAATATCCTTATAAATTACATATTAAAATGCAACTCGGTGTAAACAATAAAATAAAACATTTAAATAATGATGTCATTCCATTGTAACAGAAAAAGCTTCCCCAAAGAGAACAGATTCTAATTTTTTTCCAAAAGGCTTTTATATCTTTTATGGATCTGCTTTCATCTGGGAGAGTATTTCATAATTTTGGACCAATTCTGGATAAAGCAGGATTATGGACCTTGTGCTTTCCGACCGTCACTGGTAGCATCATTGTCAGAGCAAAGCTGAATGCCACACTGAGAGGCTAAGGGCCTCATCTTCTAAAGTATCGCAGGCCTGCGATACTTTAGAAGATGAGGGGCGGGGGAGCCGAAACGGGAGGGGAGGGCCTGCGCTAGCCGGCAGCGATCGCACCGTCGCGGTGCGATCGCTGCCGGTTTCGCACCCAATAGCGCCACCATAGGAGGTGTAGCTATTGGGAGCGAAATAGGCAGCGAAAAGGCCCTTACCTTTTCGCTGTGCGCGCCGTCGTCGCGGAGTCGGCCCCGGTGACGCCCCGACTCCTCCTCTTCCGGGGCCGACTCCGCTCCCATTTTGGTATCGCACGCGAAAAGGGACATTTCGCGTGCGAAACGTCCCTTACCGCGTGCGATACGTTTGGAAAATGAGGCCCTAAGTCTGTGCCGTCCTCCTAGATCAGCTGGGATAACTTTTGAGAAATTTGGTGGGCATGAGAGTGGAGTCAGGAGGGAGACTTTTGGGGATCTGGAAAGGAGAGGGCCAGCAGACAGGTATTTTTAAAGCAGTGCGAGAGCAGGGATGGTGAGGTGGGAGGAGAAACCAAGGTCCCAGATAGTAAGGGGTGAGGGTTTCTTATATCAGAAGTGAGGAACTATTTTATTATTATTACAGTCAAGAAAGAGGAGGAATTGCTGGCTTTGTAGGTACTTTTGTTGTTTTTTTATTTTAAACAAGCAGTTAGCACTGAAAATCAGCACTAACCAACTAACCCCTAGATTCATCAAATTGCTAGAATATCATATGCATAACACCCATGGTAACTTTTACAATTACACACCCTGCAATACTTCTGTTTTGTAGCTCATGAAGGGAGGGGGGAAGAGAGAGAGAGAGAGAAAATATTTATAAGGGCCTTATAGTAGTCAACTATTTATATCTCTATGGGAGAGCCAGCTAATAGCTCGAGGTGAGGTGTTGGTGGTAGTTTAGGGTTTAGGGGCCAGTTTTACATGCAGAGTGAGACGTATGAACAGCACAGTACACCAAGGTGAAGATTTGACGTCATTTGGAGTGAGGAAAGTCTCACAAAGATGAGATTTCTAACTATGTTCTCTCACCCTACCTTTATTGGATTTTATTTTTTACTTTCCTCACTTCAAATGACGTCAAATTTTCACTGAGATGTACTGTGCAGTTTGTACGTCTCACTCTGCATGTAAAACTGGCCCCTAAACCCTAGACCACCACCAACACCTGACCTCGAGTTATTAGCTGGCCCTTCTATAGTCATATAAGTAGCTAAATACTGCGAAGGCCTCCCCAGAGTCTCTCTCTCTCTCCTCACTCCTGAATTGCAATCTGCAAAATGTATTGTAAATTGCGTTACAGCTATTTCGGGCATATCACACAGCTTAATGCCAGGAAAAAAGGGGTAGTTATTTCCAGCGTTAAAACCGTGTGACAGTATGAGTTATGCAAGCGCATGGAGCGATACTGCCCCTCGTTTTAATTAATCCCACCCAAACCCCTCCCTAATCCCGTCCCTTCCAAAAATTTGCATTTGTGCTAGGCGATATTACTATTATCGCACGCGTTAACGCGTTATCGTGTGCTTTAATGCCATAACGCATTTTGATGAATGGCCCTATACATTTGATGACTCTAGCTATTCCCATTTTGACTGGCTGGTTTTAGCTGAATTTTCAGCTGAGAACTTGGCTACAGATAACCAAATGAACTGATTGTCTTTCCTACTCGGCAGTTTGAGAATCTACTGCTGTAGCTCTTTTCCTCTTCAACACAAAAATATAAATTTTGTTAATGGAATAAAATTCTTCACAAATGTATGGAATTTATCTGGTGATTTTTCGCGTTGCTCAGTAGCAAACTTTCAATTTATGAGTTTATAACCCACATTGTCTAAAACATTTAAAGTGGCTAATAGATTACAACATAAAAGAAACAAACTAGACAAAGCAGCCATACAATTGTATTAAATATTAGAACAAATAACATTACCCCAAAATCAGAGCATGCCAAACTGGGCAATGACAAAGGATGGGATTTTTAAACCATTCAATACCATGAAGGCAAATCAGCAAGATTGTGCTTGGAAAGTCACAGGTAATTTCATAATCTGGGTCTTGGGATTGATTTGCAGAGCAGCTCATAAATACTTCCCTGGATTTGTGAGGGATAATACAGCAGGATAATAGAGATTAGAGAGCAAGGATTGTTAATGTTAGTTTTTGAGTTGCAGGGGAATTTGGATGGAAAAGGGATTATTAGTATATTTAGCTATATTTATGCATCCTTTTTTAATCCCAAATAAGAGTGTGGAGGGGATGAGGTTGGCATTTTTAGTGATTTTATGAGATTGGAAAGTAAATGGAATTTGAATGAGGGTTTGGTGATTTAAATATTGTTGATGTATTATATTTTATTTTAGTTTTTTAGTAATACTTATACTGATGTAATTTTTAGTATATTCAATATTTAATGATTTGTATAAATTCTTGCTGATTTTTGATATGATGTTATATATTTATGATCTACTGTTACACTGTTTGTTTACTGATGCATTATGTTTTCCCTATTTATTGTAACTTACAGGGGTACATTTTATAAAAAAGCGCGAGTGCGTACTTTTGTTCTCGCACCAGGCATAAACAAAAGTACGCTGGATTTTATAAGATACGCGCGTAGCCACGCGTATCTTATAAAATCCAGGGTCGGTGCGCGCAAGGGGGTCCACATTTGTACACCTTGCGCGCACCGAGCCCTGCGCGCGCTGCCCGTTCCCTCAGAGGCCGCTCCGATTTTGGAGCGGCCTCTGCGGGAACTTTCCTTCCGCCTCCCCCCATCTTCCCCTCCCTTCCCCAACCTAACCCACCCCCCCAGCCCTATCTACACCCCCCCTACCTTTATTCCCAAAGTTATGCCTACTCGAGTCAGGCGTAACTCGCCGGCGCACCAGGTTCCGGTCCGGGGGCTGGTCCGGAGGCCGCGGCCATGTCCCCCGGAACGCCCCAGGGCCAGAACCACGCCCATGGCTCCACTCCTGGAACGCCCCCGGGTGACGAGCCGCCGCGACACGCCCCGCAACACGCCCCCCAGGAAAGCCCCGGGACTTACGCACGTCCCGGGGCTTGCGCGTGCCACCGAGCCTATGCAAGATGGGCTCAGCGCGCGCAGGGGGAGTTTGGGGTAGGTTTTCGGGGGTTACGCGTGTGACCCTTTGAAAATCTACCCCACAGTGAGTAGTGGGTAACTGGTACAATGGCATGATCCCCAAACTGACACTGCATTACTCACCCAACTGAAGAAATCAGTGTCTGAAAATAGCAGATAATCTGAATTTTTGGAAAACCTGAGACATGATAAGAATGTCTCTTTCAATAAATTATCAAATGAGAAATATAAATTAAATAAATATATAAATGGGGTAGGTATTTTACAAAGTATGGCCTGGATTTATCAAAATGCACTAAATTTCGCATACGATAGGAAAAGGGGTGTGTTTTATTGTAATGGACAATTTTTTTGCACTTTGTGATAATTGCCAGAATTGTTGTATTTCCTACATACAACCACTGGGGGGACCTTTAAGCTGCTGGAGAGCCAGCCTAGCTATGAGAGAGAGAGAGAAAGAGTGAGAGAGAGAGAGACACTAGCCATAATGCCCTCATACGAGGTAGGTATTTATATCTCGGCCCACTTAGTAACTCGAGGTGAGGTTTAGGTATTAGTGTAGAGGTTAGGGGCCACTTTGACATTCAAAGTGGGACGTACGAATAGAACAGTGCTCTCTTGTGAAGATTTGATGACCTTCAGAGTGAGGAAACTCATACAAAAATAAGATTTCTGCAGTGTTCTCTCAACCTAGCTTGATGGACTCTCTGGGTAACAACAAACTAGGTTGAGAGAACATTGCACAAATCTCATCTCTGGGTGGGTTTCCTCACTCCGAAAGTCATCAAATCTTCACAAGAGAGCACTGTTCTGTTTGTACGTCTCACTTTGAATGTCAAAGTGGCCCCTAATCCCTATATTAATACCTAAACCTCACCTTGAGTTAGTAGATGGGCCTCCTATAGAGATATAAATACCTATCTAGTATGAGGGCATTATGGCTAGTCTTTCTCTCTCCCTCTCTCTTACTCTCATGAGGGCCCTGATGGCTCTCCAGGAGCTTAAAATACTAAACATTGCAAAGCATGATAAAGCCATATCACATGGCTTTACGCAAATGAAAAAGGTGTAGTTAAAGCCATGCGATATGGCTTCACAAAACTGTGAACCTGGCCCCAAACTCCTCCCCTTTTTCTGATTTGCATCACACCATGCGTTATTGTGCTTTCGCATGCGCTAAAGGTGCTTTACGCATGCGAAAATGCCATATAGCACTTTGATAAATGGCCCCCTATGTTATGTAAGCTGTTCTGATAATACTTCATTGCACGTGTACTTGGAATCACCAGTTTGCCGATACCTCCACCAGTTCACTCAGACCATTACTACTTCACCTTCACCCTCTAGCACTTCACCCAGAGCTCCCACCCAAAAACTCCAGACCAAACACAAGTCTGATATTCAAATGCGTGAGTCAACTAGCAGAAATAAAATTGTTCGGACAAGCTTAGTAATGTATGTACATATAACTCTTACAAAATAGCAACTTGAACCCTAGGTATTAATGAACCCTGCTCTGGAACCTGCTTTTTTTCCCGTGAAAACGTATGCGCGATACTGCAAGTGCATGAATACTTGGGAGGTTCATAAAATATCATATATGTGCGTACATGCTAGTTACGCAGATATGTGCTGCTTTTATGTGTGCGACACCCAGATGACTCTTTGAAAATTCACCCCATAGTGTCTTTAAGTTTTTCAATTCAGGTCTCCGAAGAAAGTCTTGTTTTAGAATAAAGGATTTCTGTAAGTAAATGGTTAAAATGGATCTCCTGAGGGATTACTCTTAGTCTAGGACTGGTTTTGAAAAGTTCACATTTTTGTGGGAAGTGCCACTTACGGTGCCTTCCTGAGATTATATCTTCTTGCTTAAGGATCTCTGTCTGGAACTATGGATCAGCTCAAACTAAATAGCAAGAGGAATTAGGACATAGGTCAAAGTGAGCTGAGAGTAGACCTTTGATGATTGCTGAAAGATCACAGCAAAGACAGTAACACTTGCCTGGTAGCCTATGCTCCTCCATAGACTGCCCTGAATCCTGATGAAGGTCAACAGGGTTAACATTATTCACTGTTATTTTGAAATAGCTATTGACAGACTGGGACATATATGCATATGGTTTGAGCCTGACTGTTAGTTTACCCCCTTTGGTTAAAGGTTTTTGATTTAATGGACAGTTCTTGTATCCCAGTTGGCAGCTTTGGTTCTTGAGTGCTGCAAGCTGGCCAGGTTTTCAGGATATCCATAATGACTATGCATGAGATGCATTTGCATACAATGGAGACTGTGAATGTAAATGCATTTCACAAATATTCAATGCAGATAGCCTGAAAACCTGACCAGCTTGCAGCACTCGAGGACCAAAGTGGTCAACTCCCGATGTATTCGCATAAAAGTTCAGAGTAGGCCTCGTTTGGCAACTAATGTGGAAAGAAGCTTGAAGGGTAAATATATTAAAATGTATAAAATTTTGCTTTTAATAGCCCAGAAGATGATCCTAAGAAACTGGAAAGAGGTTAAGACAGATCTTTTCATGGTATGGGGTGAGATGGTTTTTCAGACAGACTAATTTGAAACATTAATTACCAGAACCAACAACAAAAGTAATGGGTGAATTTTAAAAGTCCTACACACACCAAAGCCAGGAGACACATGCTTGTATTGGCCCAGCTCATGCCGCGCAGATTTTAAGAAGTGCCTGGGTAAGCACGTATCTCCTGGCACGCGAGTAAAACATTTTTTAATAAAATGGGTGGGGCATGGGCATGGTCTGGGTGGGGAATAGGCGGGGCATGGGCATTGCAGGAAATATGAAAGAAACCAGCGCATATTTACGCACACCAGCGCATGCCAGGCTTCTTATCCCCGTAACTTTACTTCTGCTATGGACGGCATGAAACAAAAAAAAACTAGGCTAGTCAGTGGAGTTTTAAGGGTCGTGACTAATAAGGTAAAAGGGAGGCAAGTTAACCAGGGGTTTAGGAATTTCTCTCCTTTACTGGGGCAACTGGGAAAACAAGTAATTATGTCGGTGCACGTATCTACTAAAATCCCCCCCACTTACGCGATCGAGGTGGCATTTGTATGCAGATGCGTGCGTCAATTAAAATTCCATGCACATGTACGTACGTATAGCCGATTCTATACCATACACGCATATACGTGCATATGTTATAAAATCGCAGCGTCCATGTGCATGCTCCCGCGCACAGGTCTTAAAGTTCATCCTTAAGACTTTGGTAGGTTATGGTTATGGGATATGTTTTTAAAACTTAGAGGCTCCACACAAAAACAGCTCCCTAAGTAAAAGTCACACAGAATGGCAATTGATTTTTATTCATGATTTGTTAAGGACACTTCAGGTCAAGAGAAAGAAGGATCTATATTTGTAGACATGCTGGTCCTATGTTTGCTGCAAGCTGGAGAGGGACGTTGGAGGGTTGAATATTTGGAAAAATTGTTGGTGTTATGTAGTGTTGAGAACTTCTATTGAAGTTGTTATGTTGGCTACTAATCTGTGAACATTTTACTGGACCCATCTTACTCTGGCATAAGAGATGGTTCATACTGTATGTTTCACTTTGTAAGTGACTTCCTCTTTACAAATGATTGATTACATAAAAAAAAGAAAACAATGGAGAAATAGAAAATGGCTATGGAAGAGAAAGTATTTTTTTTCACCAACAATATGCAAAAAAACTTATCCAATGTAGAATGGAAAGACTACAATCTGGATTGCATGATCACACTATCACTGAACAAAGCCTGTTTCTTTATATTACAGAATTCAACCAACAGAAGACGATATATCCTCACAGCATACCTTAACATCTGTTTTCACATCAACCTCAGCCACAGAAAGCAAACCAGGTTCACCAGTCTGTAAAGCCTATGCACCTCTGTGGGCTTTACAAAACACAGCCTTCTCCCAAACTATCCTTAATAATAACAGCAATACATTTTGACTTGGGTTTGGGGGTATTTTTTGGATTACCTGAAAGTTTTATTTATAGTTCTCTATCAAATGATATACTGGAGCACTGATATCAATGCTATTGAAAAGAAATGAATTTAGTCATGCATTAATATAACTCAGGTACTCCCAAGTTTAACAAAATAAATAACTCATTCCTAAATTACAGAGGAACAATACTTCCTAAAGAGTTCACTTGAAGGATATTTTCATTTGCTTTGTAACTCAACAATGAAATAAATTTACTGTGATGTTTACCAAACCCAAGAACATATTGTCTGAATAAGAGTCATGCAGTGAAGAGGAATACCATGCTTACTGTACTGCCAAGCTTAACTAATATAGCAATATTAAACCTCAAACTATATTATAAACGCTTTTACACTTACTTTAGCGTGCTGCCTGCCCACTGATGCGATACCAGAAACCAGCAAGCTACTGCTTCTGCAACTGTGTCACTGTAGATAGTCTAAAACATGTACGTAGCTGTTGCCATGGAAACAAACACAGCTAGGGTAGAGTGCCAAGCTGTGTTAATTCCTTCACCCATGAACCTCAGGGGAACACTAACATTCATCTTCATTCTCCCTTTGTCTCTCACAGCTTTAATCTTTTTTTCACATTATCAAAGGATGTACTAAATATATATGGTGAACCTGAAAAATACAAATGGACTGGTTGAAGAACCTCCATTCCACATGCTTTCTGCATTTCTAATGGAGATGTGCCCTTTGCAACAACCACTTAAAACTTTACTCGGAAAAACACCCAACTTTACTTTTCCTGGAAATACAGGACGAGGAGATATGAATAATGTGAACACAGGCTTCCACTAGCACAGAACCGTTTTTTAAACTGTGAACTGTATGATAGAGAGTAAGGCCCGACTTAACGGTTCATTGGATATGGAAGGCAGCATCATGCACAAGGGTCAAGTTTGCTTTCTTACTCAGGCTCCTGCACCTTCACCTGTCCAGGGTTGAGACTACTATGAAAGTAGTCCTTATCACCTTATCAGCCCAAAGTAACACAGGAACAGATTCCAATGGCAAATAAAGACTACCAGACCCATCTAGTCTACCCATTATCCTTTCCTGCTGCAATACTGCAGAGTCTACTGGAATTTTCACTTTTACTTCCATTTTCTCCTAAATAAGGTTTCTTTGTCCTTATCCCTTGCTTTCTTGAATTCTGTTACTGTTTTTTGCCTCCATTACCAACATAGGGAGGTTATTCTATTCTTTCTGTGTAGAGATACCTCCTTTGTATTACTCAAGTCTACTCCTTTTGGGCATCATATCGTAACCTCTCAGCCCAACAGGAGTGCTAGAGTACCAGCTTTTCAAAAGAAGAAGCTAATGAAATCGAAAGAAAAAGAAACACAGCTGATGATGCAGTGGCACCATAAATATAGCCCCCCCCCTCGTTTCAAGCTAAGAATTTAAGACTCATCACATGTAGCAAGTTGAGGGCTGCCAGCTATATGCAGAAATGGATTAACAGGATAGCACAACAACGTGTGATATTAGGACAGAAACCTCAGACTAGGATGTGTGTATGGAGAGGAGGATCATCACAATCAGAAAAAAACACAAATATTTAAGACAAAACAGGATTACTACTTTAAAAAACAAGAAAACAATTAACATTTTATTATCATTTCTTAACTATGGTTACTATTGAAGCTCATTACCTTCAGTGAAAAGAGAAGTTTCATGTTTCTCTTGCATAATTGTCAGATAGAAAAAGACACATATAAGAATGGCTATTTGATTCAAAAAAATTGACAGCTATGTCTGTGCTAATGGACTCGAATCCTGCTCCACCAGGAGACAAGTATCTTGATGATATGGCCTCACAGTTGCTTCATACTAATGGCTAACAAAAATAAGTTCTAGTGCAGTAACAAATTCACATTTGCTATTCCTTTCCAATTTATACTGATTTAACCAATTTTTAAAGTTCATTATTAAAAGCACTGCATGAGATTTTTAGCATTTTTCAATGCAAGTTAAAAAAAAAAAGTACCTATGCAGTGATTGAATCCAAGCATCAGTTGGCGACACAATAACTGTCCTTATAATGGACCAATCAGGATCAAATCTGGCGAGATGGTCAACCATAGATCTGGATTGTGCCTGATGACACTGAGGTCATTTTTCATATGCACGATTTTCACTTTCTTCTTCTTATGACTAAAAATTATTCCAGCATACATTTAGTAACTTACAGTGGACCATCATAGATCAAGTAAAGGAGGCACCGAGGGGAGGTGATCGTGTCACTTTATTAAACCGACGGGAGTCCTTTTGGATCTTCACTTTGAAGACTCAGGCACCGCAGGGATTAAACGAAGAGCTGGACTGGAATTCATTGATCTAACATCACGCCGTTGTGGCATTCAACATAATGAGTGATTGGTCTGTTTTGAATACAGGGGAGAGACATTTAATCCCCACAGGTGGGTTAGAAGCATTAGTGAGCGTTTGGAGAGCAGAAGATAGACACCTGTGAAGACAGAGAAATAAAGAGAAGCATTACCGCTCAACTAAATCGACAAATGAAGGGATTTATAAAGAGTGTTGGGAGAGAATAACCGATGAAGTACAACATTTGTTTAAAAAGACGCTAACAGCAGGTTCATACAACGCAGGAATCCAACCGCGGGAGAACGAAAGGAAGAACCTGTTTGATGGTCTGGTTTAAAACAGTTCATATGGTGGAGTGGAGAGATACAGCCATTCAAGAAACAGCTTTGTAAGATAAGTAATTCTGACTATATATTAGAACATTGTACATCCCCTGAGGAAAGACCATGCTAGGTCAGAAACAAGTCCTTGTCGGGTGGATAATTAACGGGTGGTTAATAAGTCGGTATCAATTTAGAATATGGACTGTAAACAGTAAATGACCTCAGTTTACAGATTCGTCTAACACTCTTGAAAAATCACATAAATGATTTTTATATTCACAGCGCACATTTCACACAAAAAAAACCCAGTAAGGACGGAGGTGGATTGTTCATGATTAAAAACATCTGATACATTACTAGGTAGTAATGTCATGAGAAAATTTATGAAATGTTTCACCGTCTCCTTTAAAAATTTATTTTGCAAAAAAAATTATCTAATAGTTAATTATATCTAGACTGGACATTGCTTAGTGAGTTGGAAATGTTTATCTATTGAGTGTCCAATAAGTATTTATAGGTGCTGAGGAATCTTAAAAATTAGGCTCTGCATTGAGGGTAAACAGTTCAAGTATAATAAGTTTTCCTCTTTACATAAGTTTTATTTTTTACCTTCTGGTTTGCTAAACAAATTCAGGACGGAAGAGAAATTTTCAAAAACTTAAACAGTGGTCATGGGTTAGGGTATAGTGTCCCATTGTGGATCAGGAACTGGTTAAAAAACAGAAAATAGAAAGTAGGGCTACATAGCCAATTTTCTCAATGGAGAAAGGTGAAGAGTACTCCTACTATCTTTTCTGGGACCATTGCTTTTTAATATATTTATAAATAACCTGGAAATGGGAACGAGTGAGGTGATCAAATTTGCAGATGACACAATATTATTCAAAGTTGTTAAATCACAAGATGATTATGAGAAATTGTAAGAGAACCTTGCAAGACTGGGAGACTGGGTATGAAAATAGCAGATGAAATTTAACGTGGACAAGTGCAAAGTGATGCATCTAGGGAACAGCAACTTAAGTTATAGCTACACAATGCAAAGTTCCACATTAGGAGTCGCCACTCAGGAAAAGGATCTAGGAATCATCGTTCATAATACATTGAAATCCTCTGCTTAGTGTGCGACGGCAGCCAAGAAAGCAAATAGAATGCTAAGAATTATTAGGAAAGGAATGGAGAATAAAACAGAGTATATCATAATGCCTCTGTATCGGTTCATGGTATATCCACATCTTGAGTATTGTATGCAATTCTGGTCACCGCAGCTCAAAAAACATATAACAATTAGAAAAGGTGCAGACCAAAATGATATAGGGGATATAACAATTTTCTATGAGGAAAGGCTAAAAAACGTTAGGGCTCTTTAGCTTGGCGAAGAGATGGCTGAGAGAAGATATGATAGAGGTCTATAATGAGTGGCGTGGAATTGGTAAATGTGAACCAGTTGTTTACTCTTTCAAATGCTACAAAGACTAGGGGACATGCAATTAAGTTGCTAAGTAGTACATTTAAAAAAAATAGAACATATTTTTTTTTTACTCAATGCATAATTAAATTCTACAATTCGTAGCCAGAGGTTGTGGTGAAAGCTGTTAGGGTAGCTGGGTTTTAAATAGGTTTGGACAAGTTTGTGGAGGAAAAGTCCATAAACCATTATTATGGTGAACTTGAGGAAATCCTCTGCTTATCCTTGGGATAAGCAGCATGGAATCTATCTACCTTCTGGGATCCTGCCAGTTACGTCTGACCTGGACATACCACTGCTGGAAGCAGGATACTGGGTTTGATGAACCATTAGTCTGACCCCCTATGGCAAATCTTATGTTCCTTTGTTATGTAAGATAACACTGAAGGTTAACAAAAGTTCACCTTAGTTTGGGACACCGCCACCCACTGCTGTGGAGAAAGGGGAGAAAAGGGATTGGATGAATTTAGAAGGGTATACGTTGGCTTATCTTTTCCTTGCTGATGCTGGACTGTAAAACAGTGAAACATTTGACTCCCCTAAAAAAGGTAGGTGGATTTATTTTTTTTTTGGAAACTATATTTATTAGGATTTTCAAGTGAAAACAATCTCAACGCTCATAGAAACAGTAATATGTCACAACAATGAAAGCGCTTAACAGCAAAAAAAAACAAAACTATAATTTTTTCCCCTCCCCCTTCAAAAACCCATCCCTCTCTCTCTCCCCCCCCCCCCCCTCCCCACCCACTATACACTGGATTCATGGGTATAAAGTCTTTAAGCTAGTACTCAGAGATCGTCATGTCATGTTCACTAGGTACAATGATTTTCTGCTGGCGAGGAAGGCTGGTAGCATCTTCTTTCAGCTGTGTGTCAGCCTGTCCAAAGACCATGGTTCCCGATAACTTTCAACTCGTGCGGTTAGGTATTTTGTAAAAGCTTCCCATATAAGCTTGGTCTGTACAGATCTCTTTGGCAACTCTGGCTTAGCAACAGCGTGCTCCATAGAGCAAAGGCGTATTAGTTTCTGAAACCAGTTGTCATAGCTAGGGGGATATGTATCGATCCAAATTGCAAGAATAACCTGCTTTCCCACCGTACCTGCCCTTAAGATAAATAGACGTTCCGGGATAGACAATTTTGCATAAGGGAGAGCCGCTAGGCCAAAAAGCCAGAGATTGGGGTCTGGTGGGAGTGGCTTTTTCAGAAAAGCAGAACAAGCATGGCACACTTGTGTCCAAAAGTGTGATATTTTTACACATTCCCAAAAACAATGAAAATAATTACTGTCTTTAGCCGCGCATTTAGGGCATTGAGACATTTTTGCAGTTTTCATTTGATGCGCACGTTTGGGTGTTATGTGGCTCAGCCAAAGAAATCTGTACTGTATTTCTTGCAGGAGTACATTTTCCGAAACATTGGTAGGTGGATTTTTTTAAGGAACGTAGACCTAGAGTCATCAAAATGCTATAAATATTGCGGAAATAGAGACCGCAATATAAAAGGGAGCGTGGTTAGGCTAATTTCCCTGCTCCTGCATCGTATAGGTAATTTCCGCAATTCGCGATTCAATTATTGCACCCACACTATTTTTCGCATCGCTCGCTGATTATTCCACCGCAGGCGCATTCCCGACTCTCTACCTAGCTTGATGCACTCTCTACCTAGCTACAATCAAGGTAGTAGAGAGTACATTGTACAAACCAACTCCTCTTTTACCTTTCATCACTCCAAATGACAGAAAATCTGCACTTATGTCAACTTTGCTGTTCATACCTCTGACTGTGTATGTATAATTGCCCCACAAACCTACCCCAAACCTCAACTCAAGTTACAGGTGTCCCCCTCTTACAGTGGTGTAAATAGTAAACTTACATGATGGCTTCTACAGAGGCTCTCTCTCTCTCTTCCCCCCCCCCCTTTACTATTTGTGATAAAACTTTTTTGGTTGCTAATGCAGGCAAGCACACAGAAAAAAAGGTGTAATTATTTCCTGTGTTGCTATGTATCACTCCCAAACTCCTCCCACTTGCATAGAAAATGCGTCATTTGCATACTAACGTGTGTTGTGCTATTTGCCTCATGCATCAAGGCCCTAGCTTAAAATGATAAATGACCCAGTTAGTATATTCCAGACAGATCATAGCTCTTTTCCAATCCACTGAATGAAGAGCAGTTTCTAATTTTTGGGCATGAGGGTGAGAAATAAAATATTGCACAGACAACTGACTGAGCGGAGGTCTAACATCAACTTGGATGTGAAGTGTCATCAATTATAATGAAACTTAGTTTAAGAAGAGTAAGTCAGTAATGTAAGAACATTAGAGATGCTATTCTGGGTCAGATCAATGTCCATTGAGCCCAGCATCCTGTCTTTGACAGTGGCCAGTTTGGATAATAATTCTCCAGTAGATTCCACAGAGTAGATCTATCTCTTGTTGCCCAAGTCCAGAGATAAGCGATGGCTTTCCCAAAACTATCTTGCTAAATAACTGTTAATGGACTTTTTCTCCAGGAACATGTCGAAATCTCTTTTAAAACCCAATTAGCTAGTTACCATGACCATATCCTCTGGCAGCAAATTCCATAGCTTGATTGTGTGCTCAGTAAAATATACTGTCTACTATTTGTTTTAGGCTTGCTGGTTCATAGTTAAATGGAATGACCCCATATTTTACTATTATTTAAAAGGGAAATCAACAATCCCCTATTTACCCATTCCATCCGACTTGACTTTAAAAGCCTCTATCGTATTTCTTCTCAGCTGTCTTTATTACAAGTGGAACAGCCTAACTTGTTTACCCTTTCTTCATAAAAGAGCCGTTTCATCCCCTTTTCACTTTGGATACCGTTCTCTATATGTTTCCTAGTTCTGCTGAGTCTTTCTTTTGAGAAGTGGCAACCATAACTACACCCAATACTCAGACATGCGGTCACGCCATGGATTGATATAGAGGCATTATATTTTCTGTTTTATTCGCCATTCTTCTCCAAATAATTCCTAACATTCTATTTGCATTTTTTACCACTTCTGCACACTGAGCTGCGGATTTCAAAGTATTGTCAACAAGAATTCTGAGGTCCTTTTTTTGAATGGTGATTTCTAATAAGGAATCCAGCATTTTGTACCTATAATTAGGATTATTTTTCCCTATGTGCATCACTTTGCACTTGTCAAATTTCATCTATCATTTAGATGCCCAGACTCCTAGTCTCACAAGTTCCTTCTACAATTCCTCACAATTCACTGCAGTTTTTAACAACTTTGAATATTTTTGTGTAATCTGCAAATTTGATTGCCTCACTCATTGCCTCTTTTCTAGATAATTAATGAATATGTTGAACAGCCCAGGTCTCAGTACAGATCGCTGGGGTTTTCCACTACTGACTTTTCGCCAATTGTAAAACCAACTATTTAGTCCTACTCTCTTTTTCTTGTCTTTTAACCACTTATCAACTGATAATAGGACACTGCTCCTATTCCATTACTTTTTAATTTTCTGAGTAATCTTTCATGAGAGACTTTATCAAATGCCTTCTTAAAACAACTAATCCAAAAAGCCAAACATAAGCAAGGTCACTTTAGACCTTGCCTTCATAAATAAATCTCTAGCTGATATGTGTACCAATGCCCTAGTGGTAGATGCTGTTCTGTGGTCTGATCAGGTTTTGATCAGTTTTCATGGTCCTTTTTTAACTACAAACCAGGCTACCCAATTTCTCCATATGATTTCATTTTACATAGGGGCCATATTGATAGCCAAGAATTTTCTGATATGGCCATAGTTGAATTTGATTATTTCCATCCTGATAACATTGAATCCATGGTATACTCTACCATTGATAAAATTGCCCCACTTTCAGTGCAATGTAAGTCCCAGATAAAGCATCTACCCTAGCTTATGTCAGCCATAAAAGCCCATAGACAAATTCTTCGTCATAGTGAATGTAAATATAAATAGTGTATCAACGATTTATTGATACTCTACAAATCACTCATGGATACTTATAGCTCTTTGATTATTTTATTTATTTATTTATTTATAACTTTTATATACCGACATTCAAATGAATATCACATCGGTTCACATACAACTGGGAAACCAAAAAACTAGTAGGGAGAAAGGAAGGATAAAGTTACAATTAATAGGGGATCATAAGGAACGGGGAGAGAATGCGGAACAGTCTAAGGGACCAAGTGAGAGTAATAGCAGGAAGGATACATTCCTTCCTGCTATTATCGCTTAGTGCTTATGAGTAGGTGATTCATAAATTTTAAATAAGTTCTAAATGATCTTATTTTACAAAATGTATTAGAGAAATTGGTTATAACCCAAAGAGCTCGTTAAAATTGTGAAGAAATTTTCAACTGCTCCTATGGTCTCCACCACAAATGGGTCACTCATTAACTTTGAATGTGATGACTATATGTTTCACTTTCATTCAAACGTAACTAAACTTACTGATATTTTTGCTTCAGTACTCATTTGGCACTAACTCATGTCAAGCTGTGGACTCTTCCTGGGCATTGTTTGAAAGCATCTCAGTTAATGAGGTTAAACCAGTTGTATCCAAACTGAATCCAGACTGTTCTTTGAACCCCTGTAATAGTCTTGTTTTAAAGGCTGCTAAGGATGCTATTGCACCTTCTTTGACTGTTCTTGTTATTTTATCACTAACGCAAGGAGTAATTCCCCCAACCCGGAAGAAAGTCTCAGTGAGACCTCTCCTAAAAAAAATACCTGGTAGTGACCTTTTACATCTCAACAACTATAGGCCCATTTAATCACTGCCATTTTTGGTTAAATTGATTGAGACTATTATACTGACATGGTTCACCGACCTCACTGAGGAGAAACAGGTTCTTCACCCCCACCAGTATGGTTTCAGGAAATTCCTAAGCTCTGAATTATTGATCCTCTCCCTTTTAGATACTCTTCAGAGAGGCTATAGCTACATTCTAGTCCTTCTTGCCATGTCATCAGCGTTCGATATGGTGGATCATTCTATCTTCCTGTATCATTTGAGACAATATGGTATAACTGGTTCTGTTCTGCTTTAGTTCAAATACTTTCTTTCACAATGTACACAGTGTGTAGAGATTGGTTACACATCTCAAAATAGTATGACATCAACACGGGTGTTCTGCAGGGCTCAGCCTTGTTGGCAATGTTTTTCAACCTCTACTTAGCTCCATTATGTAAAATTCTTGCTAGTCTCTGAGACAGCTATAAAATGTACGCAGATGACATACAGTATTTTGTACATATTCTTCCTTCATGGTCAGATACGTTGAACTAGTGAAGATCTGTTTATCAATTATTCAGAAATGCCTCTTTTTTTTTTTTTTTAATAAACTATCCCTGAACTTTGCAAAAACTCAATTTGTATGAATCCAGAGACCGCACACCAAAATTCAATACACATTTATCACTATAGATGATACTATATTTTTAATGCTCTAGTGTAAAAAAATCTAGGTCTTCTAATAGACCCTTGTCTTTCATTCCATCCCCATGTGAAGGCAGTTATAAGATCTAGTTTTTATAAGCTGCAAATTTTGGGCAGCTTAAAAAATCTTCTTGACAAAACTGCTTTTCAGAATGTTGTACAAGCTTCTAGTCTGCCTCTGGTCGACTACTGTAATTACATCTATGATGATCTCTGAGCAGTGACGCTAAAGCCATTGAAATTGCTGAATTCAGATGCTCGATTACTTTCAGGAAGCAAATATACGGGATAATTTTCAAAAGGATTTACACGTAAATATAACTACTATTGTAGCAATTTTCAAAAGCCCACTTACTCAAGTAAAGTACACTTATGTGGGTAAATCCTATGCGCAATTCAATGTCATATGTTGTAGCAATTTTCAAAAGCCTGCTTACATGGGTATGCATTTACACATGTAAAACCCAATTTTAAACATGTAAATGCTTTTTAAAATCAGGCCCATAGGGACCATATTTTACCAGTCTTGAATGATCTCCACTGGTTACCTATTACTAAACGCATTTTGTATAAGAATGGCACAACAGTTTTCAGGCTAATTTCCTCTTCAGACTCTCCATGGTGCAATGCGCTTTTACATGTCTACCACCCCTCACGACAACTGAAGTTATCACAGAGAGGGCTCTTAGATATGCTCATCTTGTTACCACAAGAGACTGTGCTTTTTCAATCGCAGCCCCTATATTTTGGAACTCTCTTCCAGAGGCTCTGTGTTTGACAGATAGCATGAAGACATTAAAGACCTTACTTAAAACTTTCCTTTTCAGTCAGGCCTATTATTAATATCTTTGGAAAGCCTTTACTGCATGATGGAGCAAGATTTGTGGCGTGTACAAGTTGTTATATTATATGTTTTTGAAGCTTTGTGGTGACATTTATGATTTTATGATTGCTTTACCTGTACATCGCTTAGTGCTTATGAGTAGGTGATTCATAAATTTTGAATAAAGATAAAAAGATAAAGATAAAAATCAAAATACACTATATCAACCAGCTCACATTTATCCATGTTTGTTTACACCTTTTCTTTTTTTTCTTTTTTTTTATAATTTATAGTTTATTAACACAATCATGTAAAACAATATGGGCCAGATTTTAAAAGGGTTACGTGCATAAGGTACGCGCGTAACCCTTTTAAAAAACCCCTGTGCGTGCCAAGCCTATATTGCATAGGCTTCCTGCACGCGCAAAGCCCCGGGACGCGCGTAAGTCCCAGGGCTTTCTTGGGGTGGGCGTGTCGAGGGCGTGACGTGGTTGGTGCGTCATCGGGGGGCATGTCGGGGGGGCATGACACGGTTGGCGCGTCATCCGGGGGTGGTGCCGCGGGCGTGGTTTCGGGCCGGGAGCGTTCCTGGGGCGTGGCCGCGGCCTCCGGACCAGCCCCTGGACCGGAACATGGAGCGTGGCAGCCGGCCCGGTGCACGCAAAGTTACGCCTGCTTTGAGCAGGCGTAACTTTCGTGATAGAGGTAGGAGGGGTTTAGATAGGGCTGGGGGGGGAGTGGGTTAGGTAGAGGAACGTGGGGGGAGGGTGAAGGAAAGTTCCCTCCGAGGCCGCTCCGATTTCAGAGTGGCCTCGGAGGGAAAGGAGGCAGGCTGCGCGGCTTGGCGCACGCAGCCTGCCGATTTTGGGCAGCCTTGTGCGCGCCGACCTCGGATTTTAATGGATACGTGCGTATCTATTGAAATCGCGCGAACAAAAGTATGCATGTGCGCAGATTTATAAAATCTGCCCCTATATTATATACAGTAGGTATAATTGGAACCATCTAGTAGGGTGGTCCATCGTGTCGTTACAGGAGATCAATATACATAAGCATTGTCATTAGTGTATGTAACGTATCTGACCAATCAACATGATAAAGATACAATCAGTTATGTAACATATAACATTATGTAATAAAATGAGTTGAACATTTAACTTTGGCTTGTCTCTTTTAATGCCTACTTTACCTTCTCATAAAGGCCCTATGGTGTGAATTTTATCTTATAAGTTTATTCACTCTCCCTATCTCACCCAACCCACCCTGCCCTCCCCCCTCTAGATCAACTGGAGTCGCTATGGTGTGCCAGTCAGGAGCTCACTCAGGAATAGGTTAGCTTTTAAAGTCTGTGGGGTAAGTGCCCTTAAAGGAGAGCTGAGAGAAGCTGCAGGCCAAGCCAGTATTTATCCAGGGGGATCACTCTTTGAGTGAGTCTCACTGCTAGCCTTCCAGGTTATATAAGGCTGCCATACCTTTTTGAAGCTGTGAAGGCAGTCATTGCGGAGAGCTGTTAACTTTCCCAAATGAAATATATTATCTAATATGGCGATGACCTGGTGCAGAGACGGTGTTTCGGCCTTTTGCCACCACAGAGCAAGCTCACATTTGACAGCAGTGAATGTGTGATGTATCCTGCGCTGGGTGTGGATGCCATCGTCTGTGATGTGAGCATACAGCAAACATACTTTGGGCACACTGGGAACCAGAACATGGGTTAACCATATAGAAAAAATCAATAACAGCCATCCATAGTCGCTTAACCTGTGAACACCCCCAACACATGTGTAGGTAAGACCCAACCTGGCCACAGCCTTTCCAGCACAAGTTATTCAGTCCCCTAAATATTTTGCTTAGTTTAGATGGGGTTAAGTACCACCGGTACATCACCTTATACCTATTCTCTTTGATAGTGGTTGAGACTGAACTTCTACTAACAGCGCTAAAAATTTGGTCCCATTCCGCTTCGTCTAGGTTCATCCCCAGATCACACCTTTTCTAATACACTGGTAATACAAGACTTCCCTTTGCGCTTCCCCATTAAGCCATATCTATGTGGTTAGTAATTTTGAGGTCTATATTCCAACACAGCCCGGATAGCAAAGTTAGCCAGATAAACTTATCTAGCTAAATTTGAAGGCAAATTCAACAGTGCAGCCACACTATTGAATATATTTATTTATTTATGAGCTTTTATATAGCCGGCTATCTTACGGGCCGATTCAGTAAAGTCCGTGGGAGAGTGGGCGAACGCCCGCTCTCCTAGCGCGTGCACAGGCCACTCTCCTGTGCTCGCGATTCAGTACGCTAATTAGGTCCAGCGGTAAAACCAGGTAAAAGGAGGCGCTAGGAACACTAGCGCGTCCCTAGCGCCTCCTTTTGGACCAGAGCAGCGGCTGTCAGCGGGTTTGCCAGCCGACACTCAATTTTGCCGGCGTTGGTTCTCGAGCCCGCTGACAGCCACGGGCTCAGAAACCGGACGCCGGCCAAATTGAGCGTTCGGTTTTTGACCCGACAGCCGCGGGCCAACTTCAAATTTATTTATTTTTTTTTTAAACTTTTGGAAAGTTTCGGGACCTCCGACTTAATATTGCCATGATATTAAGTCGGAGGGTGCACAGAAAAGCAGTTTTTACTGCTTTTCTGTGCACTTTCCTGGTGTCCAAAGAAATTAGTGCCTACCTTTGGGTAGATGCTAATTTCTGAAAGCAAAATATGCGGCTTGGCTGCACATTTTGTTTTCTGAATCGCGTGGGAATACCTAATAGGGCCATCAACATGCATTTGCATGTTGCGGGCGCTAGGTTTGGGGGATTGGACGCGCGTTTTCGGCCCCTTACTGAATAAGGGGTCCAATGGCGGGTTAACAGTGCGCTCCGTCAGAGCGCACTGTACTGTATCGGCCCATTAATTAGTTAGCCAGCTAGCTATAGAAGGCTAACTTTAGGGCAGCTCTTTGCCTTGACCAAATTTAGCCAGCTACGTCATCCGGCTAATTCTGAATATTGGCGTTAGCTGGTTAAATAAGCCGGCTAACTCAAATTCTCCTAGTTACACCCCTGGACAACCTCAAATTTATCTGGCTAGAATTTAGCTGAATAAAGGCTGAACATGGGGTAAGACATTTAGACAGATAACTCTTACATTATCCATCTAAATGGCTTTTGAATAGTTTTTTTTATCTTCTTTATTTATCCAGGTTTTCAGAGAATACATCCCAGATTTATAACAATAACACAGTGGGGCAGATCTTTAAACCTGCTCGCGGGCTTAAATTTGTTTGCGCGACCCGTCACGAACAAATCTATGCCTGATTTTATAACATGCGCGTGCTGCAGCGCGCATATTATAAAATCCAGGGTCGGTGCACGCAAGGGGGTGCGCAATTGTGCAACTTGCGTGTGCCGAGGCGTGCAGCCTTCCTCCATTCCCTCAGAGGGAACTTTCCTTCCGCCCCCCCCCCCGCACCTTCCCCTATATAACCCCCCCCAGCCCTATCTAAAACCCCCTCCTTACCTTTATTGGGAAAGTTACGCCTGCCTCCCCCGGCATGGCGGCTGTTCCAGAGGCCTCGGTCCCGCCCCCGGAATGCCCCCGGGCCGGCACCCCACCCACAGCCCCGCCCCCGGAACGCCCCTTTTTCGAAGCCCCGGGACATAGGCTCAGCGCGCGCAGGGGCAGCTTGGGGCAGCTTTTCGGGGGTTACGAGCGTATGATACGCACGTAACCCTTTGAAAATCTGCCCCAGTATAATCAGCTCTTATAGAGAGAACAATTGTTATAATGAACATTGTCACAAAGAAGAAAAGAAACTATTAAATGCCAGTACAGCAGTATTCTCATATTCCTTCCCCATATCCTCCCATAACTGTTAAATATATATCTTAGGGAAACAGAGTGTCAAAATGGCAGAAAAATAATTGTTTAAAGAAATGGGTTCACAATTCTATAATCTTAATACAGTATTCCGAAGATCAGATGATAATTGATCTATAAAAGGCTGCTGCATCTTAAGCATTAATTCCTGTTTGTTTTTTTTTCAGACAAGGTCTTCTTGGAAAGGTATTCAAACACTAATAGCTGCACCATCCTACTTTCCCAATGTGCTACGTTGGGACTATCTTACCCTATTCAATTGGAGAGAATGGTTTTCTTAGCTATTATCCCTGCCTTATCTAAAAATAATTTTTGATGAGTAGCAAGATTGCTTAAGCTATGATCATAAAGACCAAACAGCCAAAATGTCAAATCACCAAGGAGAGGAGAATCTAATATAATGGAGCAGCGAGTATTTAAATCCCTCCAAAAAAAAGGTGATCTTTAAACAGGTCCAGAAACTATGCAGATAATCGCTATTTTCCTTACCACGCTTTGGACAAAGAGATGATGGACACAGAGTTGCTTTAAAGACTCTATTAGGCCACAAATAAAACTGCCAAATACATTTGTACTGAGTTTCGCTCAGTAAAACATTTTCTGAAATTGCTGGACTATGTTTAATGTAATAAAGAAGATCATTCTGTGACAATCTAATCTCTGGCCATCTAGACCAGCGATTCTCAACCAGTGTGTCGCGACATACCAGTGTCACCACGCACCGGCAGGTGTGTCGCGTGCTACTCGCAGCCAGCGGGGCTGAAGAAATAAAGACTGGCGTTGCTAGCTGCCACTGGAGACCAGACCAGTGGGGCCAAAGAAATGAAGACTGTTGCTGCTAGCTGCCGCCAGAGACCAGGCTGGTGGGCCAAAGACGAGCTGTTCAGCTGGGGGCCTTTGTGTGTGTGTGTGTGTATGTATTTGAGATCAGAAGGGTGCTTCTATGTGTGTGTGGTGTGTATGTGAGAAAGGGAGGGTGCTTTTGTGTGTGTGTGGTGTGTATATGAGAAAGGGAGGGTTCTTCTGTGTGTGTGTGTGTGTGTGTGTGTGTGGTGTGTATGTGAGAAAGGGAGGGTGCTTCTGTGTGTGTGTGTGTGTGTGTGTGTGTGGTGTGTATGTGAAAAAGGGAAGGTGCTTCTGCTTCTGTGTGTGTGGTGAGAAAGGAATAGTGCTTCTGTGTGTGTGTATGTGGTGAGTATGTGAGAAAGGAATGGTGCTTGTGTGTGTGTGTGTGGTGTGAGACAGGGAGGATGCTTCATGTATGTGAGACAGGGAGGGTGCTTCTGTGTCTGTGTGGAGTGTAATTTATTTATTTAGATTTATATTCCACTTTTCGCACTTTTGTTTTCAGTACTTCAAAGTGGATTACATTCAGGTACTATAGATATATGAGACAGGGAGGGTGAATCTGTATGTGTGTGGTATATATGTGAGTCAGGGAGGGTGCTTGTGTGTGTCAATGTGTGTGTGCGAGAGAGAGAGAGATGGAGCATATTTTTGGTTGGCTGTGAGAGAGAGGGTCATGTATGTGATTGAGCCTGTTTGTGAGATAAAACATGTGTGTGATTGAGAGCTTGTGTGTAAGTGAAATAGAGAGAGCATGTGTGTAATTGAAAGTCTGTGTGTAAGTAAGAGAGAGCGAGAGCATTGTGTGATTGAGAGAGACTGGTCAGAGAGGTGACGTGTGTATGTGTGAGAAAGATTGATCAGGGAGATGACTGGTATGTGTGTGCTTGTGTGTGTAAGAGAGAGAGAGACTGGTTGGGGAGATGATTGGTGTGTGAGAGACAGAAACTGGTCTTGAGAGTATGACTGGTTGGTGTGTGTGTGTGAGAGAGAGAGAGAGAGACAGAAAGAGAAAGAGAGAAGATACTGGTTGTGGTCTCTCAGGAAGAGGACCATGAGGGCAGCTTCAGCAGCTACTGCTGCTTCTGGTGCGGCCTGCAAGGGAAAGGAGTAGGAGAACTGCTGGAGAGGGTAAGTAAAGGTGGCTTTTTAAATTCATTTTTCTTGATTGACTGCCATTTTAATTATTGGGTAGTATGTGATGTGTCTGCTGTTTTGAAATATTTTATTGGTGTTTAAAGAATTTTTAATAATTTTTAAGAATTTTTAATTGTTAGATGATATTCTGTTCATCAGCTGTTTTGAAACATTTCTTCATATAGTTTTACAATTATTTCTGTGTGGGAATCTATAATAGCTTGGCTTTTTCTGTTTTCCTAATAGGAGGTGTATTAGTGTTTAGGACCTGATTTAATATTTGTAGTGTTGCCTTTTCATAGATAGGGTTGTATGTGTTCCATAATGCAGGTGTAACTTTGTGTGGATTAGTTTCTGTGCATTATTGCAGATCCTGGGACGTTGTTAGGTGCTATATTTCTGTTTCCATTTCTCCAGGTTTGCTCTGCATGCAGAGTGGCTTTTTTTGGGTTTTCATTCCAGTTTGTCTCCATATTTGTAATTTGTGGTCTTTCTGTACTTGGTGAAGGTCGATCTTGTGTGTATGACTGAGGCGAGATATTTAACTAGCACATAGGCACATAAAATACCTCATTTTATTTGTTGTGTTTTCTCAATTGGACATGCATAAGTGGTGAACTGCTGTCTTTTTATAAGTAGGGCTATTGCACCTGGTAGTAGAGGGAGTTTGTGTTGCTATTATTGAGATAATACCAGAATACCTTTTTTTGTATGGTGAGTTGTATGGGGAATGTTCTAGTTCTGCTTTATACCCATTACTGAGGGTCGGGGGTGGGGTTAGCCCTGTGACTGTCATGTGTTCAGTGTGTCTCGCATGTGAGGACCATCTATCAGGTGTGTCCTGACAGAAAAAAAGTTGAGAACCACTGATCTAGACCATCTAGCCAAAAGTTTTGAAAGTATGTCCTGGCTTTGTAATTTATGAATTGTTTTCAAAAAGTTAGCAAAGAAAGGCTTCGATTGCTTGTGTCCCCATAGTATCTCCTCCAGAGTGCCTTCTATCCTGAATAGGGGATTGTTATCCCTGAAACTCACAATATAATGTCGCAAATGCAAATAAGCGTGGCTGGGCCTTGCGCGCGCTACATGCATTTTACAAGGGGCCCAGCCACACGTGTAACCCCTGTACGCGCATGTTATAAAATCGGCATGTCCATGTGCGCTGATGGGAACCGCACACACGTGGATATGCGCACGCGGGTCTTAAAATCAACTCTTAACTGAGTACTGGAAATCTTTGGGAGCAAGAGGTTTTGAAAAAAAGAGAGATTTTCCTCTTGGGTTCCCCCAGGTATCAGTCGGGGTTACAGCCCAAGTGCCTTTCTGAGACTGAAGGTGTTCTATATAAGTAGTTCCTTTCTACACTTTTACTGCATTTGCTAACATCTTTTCTGCTTTATTTCCATATCGGAAGAAATTATGGTTAGAAACGTGTAGCATTTCTGTGCCCTTTGATGGAGGCATGCATTTAAACTCTCTAATGCATTTTGGTACTTCTTTCTTGTATCTTTAGACAGCTGACAAATCATTTTTTCTTTGGCTATTTTTAACATCTCCTCTAGGTGTAAAATAATTTTATTTAGATGAGATTTCCTCCCCTTAACATAAGAAATAATTTCTCCTCGAAGCAGTGCTTTACTCGCCTCCCAAAAGAGAGTGGGATTGGTAAGGTGCTCTTTATTATGTAATACATATTCTTTCCACTTCTCTTGAAGAAATAATTGAAAACCTGTCTTTCCTTGGATAAGCTGGGAATCTCCAAAATGCCGCCCCCTCCCTCTCTCTCCCCCATAGTTATCTCAACCCAGATTGGGGCATGGTCTGAGGCACTTGAAAGTCCAATCTGAGCAGATCTAATGCGCGGGAACGCTTCCTGAGAGCCCAGAATGTAGTCTATTCTAGAAAGCGAAGTATGCGCTCTGGGCACATGAGTGTAATCTTTAACCTCAGGGTTTAAAGTTCTCCAGAAATCTAGCACTTGTACATTTCTACAGAGATATGCTACACCAGTTTTCTTTTGGGCAGCTGATCCAGATAATTGATTTGGTAATTCAATTATGGAGGTGACATGCATACAAGTTAAAGTCCCCTGCAATAAAGAGTAGGCCTTGTCTGTTCACAGTTAATAATTGCATACTTTTTTTTTGAAGAAACTGTGAGTATATTCATTAGGGCCATATAAATTGCAAATTGTAAAAACTATGCCCTTGAGTTTGCCCACCAAAATTATAAATCTACCATCAGGGTCTAAAATCTCTTGAAGGACTTGAACAGGAAAAGAGTCGCTACACCCCCCTTTTTTCCTATGGCTGGAGAATAATAGCAAGAGCCTCCCCCCAATCCCATTTTAATTGTTTTTACTTTCTGAACTCGATAAATGGGTTTCCTGGATACATGCTATATCTGCTTTATTTCTTTTGAGTTCCTGCAAAGGTTTTGTTCTTTTGATGGGGGGTACCCAATCCGTTCACATTCAATGAGATTAGATGAAGAATATCACCTATACCTAAAAGATATGAATTGATTAATTACAGTTATTTGTCTTTTGTTACACTTCCTGTGGGACTCCTAGCCTTGACCCACAGGACTTTCCCCATTGAGCTGAAAAGAGGTATCCCAGACCCATTTCCCATAAAAGCAGACTTCACAACTGTAATTTGTGCATTATATTCTTGCTCCATTTCACAAAAGTAATACTGCAGTCCCGCACTCCCCCCCCCCCCCCAAAACCCTCCTATTTTGATCCAACCAATACTCCATCTAAATGGATATGAGGTGCATGTAACATGTGGGCAGCAACCATCCCCCAACTATACTCAATACTCCCCAGGGCAATAACATCTGGAACTTAGTAAAGTAACTATTCTTTAATTATCTAACAACAACTTTTTAACAAAGAACACTAAGAATAGCATTATTTCCACATTTAAATCAGATGAAACTAAATATAGTCCTTCTGGAGCTAAGCTTCTGAAAGCTGAAAGCTACCAGGGTCACCTCCGGTATAACTCCTGTGTAAATATCCACAGCTCATCACAGTCACGGCATCCGAGAAGTAAGTGTTATTTACTAACCGCCCCAGTGCAGGGCCGACTCTTGCTGGGCATAGCAGAGGGCATTTACAAAGTTCATGTTATCAACATGCTCAGTCTCGAGCCAGCCAAAGCCGGCGTGCTCAGGAGAAAACAAGAGAACTGCATCAAAGATCCAAGTACCGCACCGAAGAGATGCTCGCCCTACAAACCTTTGGCATAGACGGACCAGGAAGTTGCCTAATCCGGCCACAACTGAATTTTCCAAACTGTGGAAGAGCTGACACGCATATCTGGTGAGAGCCCGACAGTGCGCTGGCTATGTCACGATGACACAGAGACCAATCCCTCGATCGGGCAACTTTATTAGAAACAGCAAAGTGAACAGAAGGGACAAAAAAAGTATTCCCCAGCTATAAAATAGAGTTCCAACATCGAAAAAGTAAAGAAAAGCCATCTTGGGTACAGATTCAAGGTAAAGCATCAATAAAAGATTTAGTTATTGCATGATCTTCAAAAATGTGAGCCTGCCAGATCTTGAAGTGAGTGGGGAACTGCAAAGCAAATTTCACATTCTTTTGTAAAAGAGAAGCACACAGAGGATTAAATTCTTTGCGGTGCTTTGCAACTTTTGCAGAATAATCCTGAAAGAATCTAACTTTACTGTTCTGAAATGACACCTCTCGATGTTTATGGTAGGCTTACAGAGTTAGTTGTTTTTGAGCCCAATTCAGAAATTTGGCAATAACGATGCAGGGTTGCCCATTGCCATCTCTCTTGCTACCTAGACGGTGTGCTCTCTCTATTTTTAACAGACCTTGTAAGACCGGTAATTGTAGCGCTTCTGGGATACATTTTTCCAAAAATCCTACTAGATTAAGATCTTCTTCAGATTCTGGGATACCCACTAGTCGTAGGTTGTTCCTACGAGATCTATTCTCTAGATCTTCTATTTTGTCCTCTTGGATAGCTATTTATTTTTCAAGAGCCGAAATTTTCACTGCCATGGCCGTTGAATCATCTTCTAAGCACGAGATTCTTCCTTCGGCTTTTTCCAACCACAGGGTGATTTCAGCAAGCGAATCTTTCAATTCTGAAATTTGCTCTATCACTGCACTGGTCACTTTCGCTGTCAGAGCTTCCATAGCTTGCATAGTCAAAGAGGAGTCACTCTGCATCTCGAAATCGGTGGCCATTTTCTCTGAGGTTCCTTTCAGCTTTAATTTCTCTGATTTTCCACCTTTTAAAGGCATATTTACCAGGGATTTGTGCATATATATGTTGATGGACGTGTGTCCTCTACTGTAGCTGCCCAATTTGAGCTGTTTTAGTTTGGATGCCTCCAGATTTAATTGCTGTATGGGAGATGGTGTCTGGTGCCCTTATCAGCATGTCTGACTGGGCTCACTAAATCACGTGACCTCCCCTCTCTTTGTTTGTTTGTTTTTTTAAGAAAAGCTTCTACAACTTTGTCCAGCACTAATGTCAGGTTCACTGGTCTATAATTTCCTGAATCATCACTGGAACAAAAAAATGTGTATTATATTGCCCCCCTCTGGTCTTCAGGTACTGTGGTTGTTTAAACAATTACTTACAGATTATTAGTTACATGTTTGCAATTTCATGCGTGAATTCTTTCTGGTGATTTGTTACTCTTTAGTTTGTCAATTTGCTCTGATACATCCTGCAGTCTGACAATGATTTGCTTTAGTTGCTCAGAGTCATAATCATCAAAGAACTAAAGAAGATTAGGACCAATGCTGGTTGACTAGATGGGAGTGGAGAAGATGCAACCCCTTATACAGACAACAATGTATGGGAAGAACTAGGAAAAATGAAGGTAGACAAGACTATGGGGCCAGGTGAGTATACTAAGGGAACTCAGAGATGTGCTGGCGGGACTTCTGAAAGGCTTGTTCAACAGATCCCTGGAAACAGGAGTGGTGCCGCAAGATTGGAGAAGAGTGGTTGTGGTACTGCTTCACAAAGATGGTAGCAGAGAGGAGGCTGGAAACTATAGGCCAATTAGCCTTACCTCAGTGGTGGGAAAATTAATGGAGACTGTGAACAATCTGGTGGGTTGCTAGATCCGAGGCAACATAGTTTCACCAGAGGAAGATCTTGTCAAATGAATATGACTGATTTTTTTTTTTATAACGTTGACTAGAAAATTAGATCAAGTAAGAAAACTTGATGTGATCTGCTTGGATTTCAACAAAGCTTTTGATACGGTCTCGCACAGGAGGCTCATGAATAAAATGAGAACCCTAGCAGTGGGTGCTAAAGTAGTGGAATGGTTTACAATTTGGTTGATTGACAGAAAATAGCATGTAATGCTAAATGGAACCTACTCAGAAAAAATAATCGTGTTAAGTGGATTGCCTCAAGGATCAGTTTTGGAACCGGTTCTGTTCAGTATCTTTGTAAGAGACATTGTGGAGGGGTTAGAAGGTCAAGTTTGTCTTTTGAGGATGATACTAAGATCTGCAACAGAGTGGACACACCTGAAAGAGGAGAGAGAAAGAATGATGATTTAAGGAACTCAGGTAGTGGTTGAAGGTTTGGCACCTGGGCTTCAATGCCAAGAAGTGCAGTCTTATGCATTTGCAGAGCAGTAATCCAAATGTATGCAATGGGGGGTGAAAGACTAATGTGCATGGATCAGGAAAGGGACCTTAGCATGATAGTGTCTGGTGATATGAAGGCAATAAAACAATGTGATAAGATGATGGCTAAAGACAGGGATGTTGTGCTGCATAGAGGGAGGAATAACCAGCAGAAAAAGGAGGTGACAATGCCCCTATACAGGTCTTTGGTGAGGCTTCACCTGCAGTACTGTGTTCAGTTCTGGAGATTGTATCTCAAAAAGGATAGAGGCAGGAGAGAAGTGGTCCAGAGAAAGGTGACCACAATGGTGTGGGGTCTGTACCAGAAGACCTATGAGAAGAGGCTGAAGGATCTAAATAAGTATACCCAGGTTAATATTTCGGTTAATATACTATGTTAATAATAAAAATTTCGGTTAATATACTATGTTAAAGTTCCTTTCTTTTTTCCTCTTGCTCCCAGTTGTACTCATCCCTGTTTTATTGTAACTAACTATTTTGTGTTTAGCACCTATTATTTATTTCGTTCAATGTTACTTTTTTCACTCCATTGTTCACTGTAAACCGGCATGATGTGATACCCTCACGAATGCTGGTATAGAAAAAACTAAAATAAATAAATAAATAAGATATGGTACAGACCTTTCAAATATTTGAAAGGTATTAATGATGCATTAACATCAACCTTTTTCACTGGAAATAAAACTTTAGAACTAAGAGTCACAATTTGAAACTCCAGGGGGAACAACTCAGAACCAACATCAGGAAATATTTCTTCATAGAGAAAGTCATGGAAGCATGGAATATGTTATAGATTCTGACTATTTTTCTGGACTGTGGCCTGCCCTGAGACCCTAGTTTAGACCGGATGCTGTTTGCTTGCCACCTACCCCAACCTTGGCCTGGACCTGGATACTGCTTGCTCGCTGCCAGCCCTGACCTTTGATTGAGACTCAGCTTAATTTGACTGCACCTTACAGGACTCTCATATAAGTCCTGGTTGCTCCTGGAACCCAAAGGCACAATCTACGAGGAACAGGGCTAGTATATTTATTTATTTATTTATTTTTAACTTTTATATACCGATGTTCCTGTATAGGATACATATCGCACCGGTTTACATAGAAACTGAACAGTCGCCGTGAGGCGGATACAAAGAACAGGAAGTCCAATGAACATTTGGTACAATAGAAATATACTGAGGAGTAATAGAAAACAAAGGGCTATATAGGAGGAAACCTCAAAATAAACTCAGGGGAACGCCATGATAACGGGAAATAGTGGAGAAGCTGATGGGTAACCGGTAGTGCTGAATCAGCTGGCGGGCAGTTACAGTGGGAGGATTATCTCTCTACGAAGGCCTGGCTGAATAGCCATGTTTTCAGCTTCTTTTTAAAAACCAGGGGGCAGGGTTCTTGGCGAAGTATTAGGTGAAGCCCTAGCCCCAGTCCTAGTAAGATCGAGTCCATCAGCTTTCGGCATGAGCCTAGCAGGTTTGCCTGCAGCGCTGGAAACATCAAACTGTAAGCTGGAAGTAGAAAGTTATCAGGTTAGAAGATGAATGAACGCTAATTTCAGTGAGTATTCCTGGATCTTTTATGACTGCTCTATCATTTTATGTAGTCCCTCAGCCCCTGACCAGACATAAGGCATCGAAACATGGCCAGTGTCGGGGCAAGTCATGTTTTGAACTTCTGGGCAAGTTGGTGCTCTCTAATTTTGGAAAAATACATGGGATGGAAGATCTGTGCACAAGAAATAAAGATAAGTGCGATTCAAGTTTCAATATAATTGCCGTATTTTGTTAGACTCCATTGGGTGGACTACTATATAAAGATTCTACCTTAAAAAACTTTCCTCACAGTAGGTGTTTAAAGAAATATGTTTTAAATTGCATAATAGATAAACATTAAAAAAAATAATTTGTTTTTTATATAGAGCAAAGTAGTATTTGACTATCCAATAAGTATCTACCTTTGAATGGTCATTTCCCAAGATAAGCAATATCGGACATAAGTTTATCAGCTCATATAAATGTTTATCCCTGTTTGTCTTTGATACAGATAACTTTAGACCTGCTCGGAAGCAGGTGTAAAGTTATGCAGCTAAGTTAGCCGAATATACCCAATATTCAGCTAGGTTAGCTGTTTAGGTCCTCCCCAGAATGCCCTTTTTTAACCCTTTATTTATATTTTCAATAATAATATGTACAAGAACACCTTGCATGGAAAAGGCAATCATATACCAAAAGTGTTCATATGAAAAGAAATCAAGAAAAAACAAGATTACAATCATTGCCATATATAATCCACAATAAGAAGAGATCAAAGAAAGAAAGAAAGAAAGGGAGATATGTATAATCAAGAGAATAAATAAAATAAGGGTTATCTACTCAATATATTATACATGTCAAGACTAGACCCCATACAATACATACTACCCCTGTTACAAAATCAAGCAATTGAAGAGTTAACCATAGCATTTCTAGAATCAATAAGGCTGTGAAGCTGGAATGGCTCAAAGAAAATAAACTAATAGGAAAAGGAAACAAGGTATTTACAAGGAAACTAAAGTAAAAAATATAGCCCCTAATAAAATAACCTGTTTCAAAGCCCAAAAAATATTCCTTGCATTTCTGTGTAGCTTCTTCAAATCTTACAGCCCATAACATAACATTAATAGATCGAAAAAAAATACGAAAGACCAAGTCCCAGTCTTATATAGAAGAAAATGCCACTAGTAAGGTGGCTTGATGAGCTTCACTCAAAATAGTGGATTCCGGCAATGCTGAAATATCCAGATTGTCAACCAGTTGTTAAGACAGATTTTGCACACTTCCCCATCTGCAGGATTTCTCTTTGAAGAAAATAGGCTTTGCTAATTTTAGGCAAAGCCCCTTTTGAAATTCCAAGTACATCTCGCATGCATGTATTGAATAACTCAATGGGGGAAATCATTGCCACCACAGGAAAATTCAAAACATGCGACTTAAAACTTTTAGCAGAATCTTCCAAATTCGCAATTCTGTGCTTTAATATAGTACTGTCCTGAATCAGAGTGGATTGGACTGACAAAATCTTCTCTGTAGAGTCCTTCAGATTATTAATCTGATCCGCATGAGCCACCAACTGTTCTTGTTGAGACTAGGACTAGCCAGAAGGATTATTAATGGCACCAGTTAAGGAAATAAGCGTAGACTCTACCAATGACAAAACTGTTGAAATGCTATCAAGCGTAATGGGGGAGGGCTTCGGAGTGCAGGGCCTTACTGCTGGCAACATTATGTAAAAACCTCTGATCTCAGGCGAGGACTGCTGGGACCCACGTGCAGCATGCACTGCAGGGGAGACCTGAACATCATCTTCCCCAAAAATCTCACTAATACCCCTTGTTTTATATGGCTAAATTATAGTCGGATATATAGTTATCCGGCTATAATTTAGTTGGATAAGCAGCTAAATATGCCACATTAGCTATTTAGATTATTTATTTATTTATTTATTTATAGATTTTTATATACCGGGGTACGTAAGTAACATCACCTCGGTTTACATTCAACAATAATTCAGCATTGCGCTTTACAATGAACATAGTAACTGAACAATACAATAACATATATAGTTTTGAATTTAAAAATAAATAAATAAATATATATATATATAAACAATATGAGCTATCCGTCTATATGGCTTTAGAATATTGACCTCTATGTTACTATATGCCACTATGTCTCCAATATCCTCCTCAGTAAAGAAAGCAAAGGCGTTCTTTGAGGATAGCAAAATGCAAGTCCTCACATGTGTGTGATGTCATCTGATGCAATCCAATGTGGAAGATTTACTCATTGAACATGTGCTGTACAACTGTGTCGTGCGGGCCTCCTCAGTTCTTCCATAGCTATTTACTTCATAACGTGAAGAACACCTCCCCCCCAGGGTCTAGGTAGACCCTTGCTCACTCCTATGCCACCTCTAGAGGTGGCTCAAAAGTAAACAAAAATACATTTTTACAAACTTGTGATGATGTCTTGCCCCCTAAACAAACCCCTCCCTTTCTAAAATTGACTAAGCCCCCCCCACTCTTATACCCCAAAGCCCCAGCAGCATCCTGCCAAGTCCCCCACCCCAGCACACCCTCTGGATCCCACATACCTTACAAGTTGTCCCTGGTAGTCTTGTGGAGTGCCCCCTAGGCTCTGGGCCGGTCACTGCCTTTTCACAAAATGGTGACAGCTGGTCTTTGCACCATCATATTTATTTATTTATTTATTTATTTGATTTATATTCTGCTTTTTCAGGCACTTCAAAGCAGATTACATGATACCCAGTCTTGCAAGTTCCTCCTGCAATTTCTCTCAATCCACTTGTAATTTAACAACTTGGTATAATGTTGTGTCTTCTTGCAAATTGATCACCTCATTCGTTATTCCAGTTTTCCTTATCATTTATAAATATACCAAAAAGCATCAGCCCAGTACAGATCCCTGGGGCACCCCACTATTTACCTTCTCCGTTGAGAAAAGTGACCGTTTAATCCTATTTTCTGTTTCCCGTCTTTTAACCAGTTCGCAATCCCACAATAGAACATTGCTTCTTATCCCAGTACTTTTTAATTTTCTTAGGGTGTCAAACGCTTTCTGATAATCCAGAAACACTTGCATTGTCCACGTTTTGTAACCCTTCAAAAGATGTAGCAGATTGGCTGTATCCCATTAACCATCTATCTATATGTTCAGTTGTTTTGTTCTTAGAATCATTTCTATGATTTTTCCAGGCAATGATATCAGGCTCTCCAGTCTATAAATTCCCAGATCATCCCTGGAGCCATTTTAAAAAATTGGGTTTTACATTGGCACCCTCCCACTCTTCAGGTTCAACAGACAATTTTAATGATATTTACAAATTGTTAGTAATAGGTCTGTTATTGACATAATGTGTTCACACCAGACAGCACATACTGGCAAGCCATGGGATTTCTTCAACTTCTGAAAAATCGTCTGAAAGCAAGCAAGGTAAAATCAAATGGCTCGATTTTAATCGAAACCAACCGATGTTCTTGATGTTGGTGCATGGCAACTGGTAAGCTAACAAAAAAGTAAAGAAAACTCGAAAATTGCTCAATAACAGCTATCTAGTAAAGCTAAAAGGAGGGCAATCAAGAGAACTACGAGGCTCCATGCATCCTGCTTGTCCTCGGAAAATTAATGTAATTTTTTCTGCTATTTCCTTGTCCTCCCCTAAGCCTGATGTCTACTGACCCTGCAGGCAGAAGTGCTCACCATCAGGTACTTAGCTCACAAGAGTTTGCTGATTCTCATGACTCTGAAGGATCAGCTATGAGGGACTTCTAATAAAGGTTGCCCCCCACACACCTGATAATGGCTGGGCATAAACTGGATTTCCTTCTATAAACTGATGGTAAGCATCAATTATATCTAAATAAATTCCAATGGAATTATTTTTTTAAGTATGATTCTAAAATATTGGAAAGTAATCAAGAAATCTTTTTTGTAGCACAAGAAAAAGGATCAAGATATTTGCCCTCATACCAGAAAGCAAACCAATTCAATTTACAATTAGGGTAGGCTCCTTTAAAGAAACCAGAAGATCAAAATATTTACTAAGACATACCAAACCTACTAATCATTCTCCTCTCAGCATCCAAGCCAAAAGGTTTAGGAACTGTACGCTGAGATGGAAGAGTATGCTGTGGTACCAAGGGGTCACGTTTGGATAAGATCCTAACCTAATGAGGCTTTTTTTTATCAACAACTCAAACAGAAAGGAGAACCACACATTTCTTGGTCATAGATCCTCTGTCTCTTCTGATTTTTATGAAGTTCTTGGCTACCAGGATCAGGGGAGCCTTTAAAATACTCAGAACAGCTCACATCTCCAGGTGGTTGATGTGAAATCTCTTTTTCCTTGAAGGAACAGGATCTTGGGTGTGATTTGTTTATGATTTGTTGATGTTTATGTTAATATGTAAACTGCTTAGCATGGTTTTACTATTATAAGTGCTTTACAAAAACTTTTGGGCCAGATTTTAAAAAGCATTTACATGCATAAATCTGGGTTTTACTCATGTAAATGCACTTTACTCGAGTAAGTGGGCTTTTGAAAATTGCTACAATATATGCCATTGAATCGTCCATAGGATTTATTCGCATAAGTGCACTTTACGTGAGTAAATGGCTTTTGAAAATTGCTACAATAGTAGTTACATTTATGCGCGTAACTCCTTTGAAAATTACCCCCTTTATGAATAAATAAATAAGCTCCCATAGATGGATGCATCTGTGATTGCTATAATTTAAGGTCTCCAATTTGAAAGAAAGGCTATTGGTCAGACTGGAATGTGACAAACACCACATCAGTAAGGCTGGAGCTCATTCATTAACTCGATGTAGTCCTGTAGTCTGTGGGTTGGAAACACAGTACTCACCACCAAGGAAGCACTCACAAAACATGTTTAAATCTGTTCACTCTTTGCTACTGTTTGAAGAGCTGGGATTGTAATATGTAGGGGTCCTATTGGTTGTTTTTCTTCTGTGAGTACTACTTGCTTAACACTATTTGGAGCAGTTTTGATGTGGCATTCTCAACATGGACCATGCTGATGTCTGCTCCTCTGCCGAGCCCATGTTGCCATGTGCTCTGTCATTAGGGAGATAGATGGTTTGCCTGATTCACATCTAGCAGAACCCCAATAAAGTCCAATTAGAAGGATGGGTGAATACATAATTTAGCAATCCTACAAACCTTAGTAATCCCAACATCTGGGTGCCCCTCTTTGATGTGCCCTTGATCAGTCAATTGCCTAAAGTCAAGCAACAAGTTCTCCCACAATCTATGCACATACACTACAACTACTGTAGGCATTTGGAACTAATGCCAGGCTGAAAGGCAGAACATAGTATTGAAAATGTTGTGTTCCAATGATTAACCCAAGACACTTCCTATGACTAGGGCAGTGTTTCTCAAATGTGACCCCCAATGGATTTTTTTGTGGCCACCATGAATTTTCACCTAACATTAACCTAGAGAAACCATCATTAACCATCTTCAGGTCCCTGAGGTTTTGGCTGCATCCGAATCACCCAACAAAAGCCTGTCTTTTCCGAACATGGGACAGGTTCTCCTGCATGGGACTTTAAAAAGGAGCATACTCTGGTGAGGTACAGACCTGAATTTACTTTGGGAAGGGCAATTCCTAGTGATAAAATCCATATCCTTCTGTGACAATTATTAGCCCCCAATTGTTTGAGGTCACAAGTGGTGAACAGTTTTTCAAAATTTCAGTCTTCTGCCTACAATGAGGCTGGACCAGTCACTGAGAAAATTATTTTCATAGCAAAAAAGAAAACAACCCCCCCCACCCCCCCCCCCAAACCACCACCAGATATGGCAATGATGCTGAGAGACACGCCTCAAAAAATGGACAAATGAAAAGTGAGCAGCAGTTGGTGCACTGTAGCGTATTCTCCGAAGCTTCTATGTGTATATGCTCCATCACCAGTGAGCTCTGTTCTGTGCAGCTCCTCCCCTTTAGCAGCTTTTATAAGCAGCTCTCACCTGAGTGCTCTGGGGGCAGTGTAGCTTGTTTTTGAAGGTTTAGGAGGTATGTTGGAGGGTTTCCTGATTTGGATTTTTTGGGCCTGCTCACAGGACTCCAGTATATCCTGCTTGGGGGTCTGTGAAACAGGTTGGGGGATCTGCCCTACTTAGCCACTTCCTGGTGGATAGGGTTAGTATCCTGGGATAATTTGGGGCTTTTGAAATACTTACATATGTAGGAAATCTGGTGAAACCCTGGATTCAGGGCATGGGGAACCCTGTGTCTGGGGCTGCCCTGGTTAGGGAAGACCTGCGCCTCTACACTCTCAATGAGGACCGAGGAAAGCAGTGACCCTGTGCCAAAACCTTCTGGCGTTTACCTCAGTTTTGGCAAGAAGATTTTTGTAAGAAGTCCTGGGAGGACGTTTTGCTGCCCCTCAGAAGCAAGAACAAGAGCTGCTCGTTCCAGAGTGGATCCCTCCCATCAGGGACTTGTCCAAAATAGAGAGAGTACTGAAGAGCAGTGACAGAGTAAATATCAGGAGTCTTCACACCCTGGGGAGAGAGAACTTTGGGACTCTCTGCGCAAAGGCAGGATTTGTACCTTTTCTATCAGTTTGGAGGGGTTGTCCTGTCCACCTGGGAACTCCACTTAACTAAGCCCTGGCAGGTGGATGTTTCCCTTGCTCCGATACAGAGAGAAGGGACGGTAACAGGAAAAGGACATTTGTGGTGCTGTGCATTGAGTTGAACTGTACCATATTTCATCTGAATTTTCTACCAGTGAAGACTTTCATTTTGGACATTAACTCCAGCATGGTTACTGGCACTAACAGCACACGGTGGGAAGCACCCCTCTCTCAGGGAAAGAGAATTACAGGAAAGTCACCCTCGGCACGCCCGGCCCTGAAAGAGCAACTCTTCCCCCCCACCACCAACTAAAGGATCCAGGCCCTGGGCTCAGAGCCTGTTCACTAGCTAAGGCCTCGAAGAGACCACCATATCTTTTATGGTATGGTATGGTAAGGTAAGGTAAGGTATGGTAGACCACCATATCTTTTATGGTCACCACTGGAGTGCAGTCCGCACCCGGGGATAGGATCGCATACATTTTTGAAGTTGCTGCACACACACATGACCTATTGAGGCTGCATATCAGAGAAAATACAAGGAAACATGAAAGTGAAATGAAAGATATGGTATTAAAGCCTGAGCTTACCTCAGCTTCACAGGCATAAAGCTCTTTTATTAGTCGTAATATAAAGTACAAAATACATTACATCACAATTACATAAAATTGTGTCTCATGACTAACCACAATGTTTGTAAAACCAAAAGACAAAAAAACAATACAGACTGTATTACAAGAAGAGTCAAGAGAATGCAACCACATAAAACTGAACACTTTTTTTACTTTTTTAAAAAAAGACAAACAATATCAAGATCTGCTTAAACATTCTTAACTTCCATAATGACATCAAATGTTATAACTGTGATATGATCAGCTCTGAGATCACAAAAAGTAGTATGGAGATGGCAGATTGTGTGGCTATCAATTCTTATTGCTCTTGGTACCTTAAGTGCATTTAAAGAATCATAATTGTTACATCCTGATTGCCATTGAGACTCCAGAGCAGGTGCACTCATTATCCAAACAAGAGTCTCTATGAAAGCTGCTCAAATTAAAATGGCTACAGTCTATGCCACAGCACTAAAGGGAAATAAAGGCAAGCAATTGGCCTGAAACACAAAAGAAAAATAGCTGCTACAATCCAAGTTAAATCAAAGGAAAAATAGCTTTCAATCAGATATGGTGCAGATAAGGTTACCCCCCATATAAACTGTAAGACAGTCAAAGCACCAGCTATTTAATAGGTACGGAACAGGAAATGATTATTTATCTGCCCTTCTAACCACCCAAAACCCAATAAAGAGAAGCTAAACCACAGTAATTATGATTAATATAAATATGAAAGCCAGTCATTTTTGGGATTACAGATGAGGATGGAGCAACATTATTTACAACTAGTCAGACCATACAACTTAAGTCTGGAGTTGTAAAAACTTTAATTCTACTAATATAATAATAATTCACATTTATATAGTGCTTTATGCATAAATATATTCCATACCCAGGGCTGAAACATGTAAATTTCAAAACCTGATTAAATATGTGGAAAAGTGTTCAGCAAAAAGGAATCTCAGACACATCCCTTTTGGGATGATCCCTGAGCATGTGCCCTAGGATGCCTTATCAGAGTTTTAAACATGGATACTGAAGGACTGAAATTCTTCAGTCGTCTGAACACTAAACTTCATATTCTCCTTCTTTCTGACAAGCAGTATAAAGTTTGGGATTTTCCCCATTCTCTTAGGCACATCTTGGTAGACAGGGTGGATGGGTATTACTGCTAATTCCTTAGGGTCATCTAGATACTTCAGGAAACCAAAAAGAGGGCTTCCCTGACATCTCCTTCACCCTGCAAATAAAATGGTAGGGACTTGACTATAAGCTGTACAAAATTTGCAAAAGGGAAATGTATTCGGGGGGGACCTATTCCTTACCTTAAATGAGAAGGTCTGAGAGGAGGTAGAGTGAATATCCCTTTTTGGAATTCAGCTCCTCTGACCTATAAAGGACCTCTCAGTTAAAACTGGAGGTGGGTTCTGATCCAATGCCATCTCATGAATTGGCTTCCTCTCATGCCAAAGACCAACTCTTGGGACTAGGAGACTGGTTAGTTTTGAAGGGCTAGAGAAGCTTCCCACTCTAAGCCTATTCCACTTTTACTCAGATGTACTCAGTCCCAAACTACTCTTAGTGCCAAAAGCCCAGTGCAGGCACTGACACACTCTATACAAATGTAGGCAGAGTTATATGGATTGTTCAATGCTCCAAGTCAGATGGAGTTTAATTGAATCATGCTGCAAAGCACTTTTCATGTGCGGAGCTATCACCTCCACTATTCTCCTCTACAATTCCTCCTTGAAGACTGTAGAGTCAAATAGATGATGCACTGACCTTCTTCAGCATCTCTGAAGGAGTACTGAAAGCCTGAAGCTGGACTTCCAGAGACCAAAGCAAAAAGTGTCCTGCACCTTCAGGTGCAGTCACTTTGGGATTGGAGAGCATCTTCCAGAATCCTACTGCTCTCAGCACTGTGCATCAGAAGGGATCAATGTCAATGATCCTTCAACATTGTTTCCCCTCAGCTCTGTGCTTGAGTATTCAGAATCTGATGCTTGGTGTGAGCTGGGAAAGTGAGACTTGTCTCAACCCTTGGGCCCATCCTTAGGCTTCAGCACCAAACAAGCCAAAGCTTCATTTGGCAAATGCTTGACTCAGGCATACGGTGTGACTCCATGGCTCTTCTGCTTTGGTGCTGCCTTTGGCACTAGTTCAGTAGACCTGGAAGTCTTACAGTACTCAAGATAAGAGAGTAATCTCATTTTGCTGATCTTAATACTTCTTGGTGACATCCTTGAGCAGATTTATAATGGGTTGTAGCATGTGGTCTCAGACACTTATTGCAGGTCTTATGATGATCTATAAGGACATATTTTGCCTGAAGTTCAGCAAAACTTGAAATTGTTGACCTTCTTCTCTGATGTAGGAAGAATCAATGAAGTAAAATCAACGGAGGAAATTTTAGCAGATAAATGACCCAAAGAAGAAAAACACATGACCAAAGGGCTCGTCAGGAGCCAAAGCCTAAAGCAGATTCACTGATCAAGTTTGTCGAAAAACAAGAAAACTTTTAAAAAATGATAAACCTGAATAGGGCCTAGATTCATCAAAATGCTATAATTTTCTCCCGCGATAAGAAAAGGGGCATGGCTATGAGAATTTTAAAATTACCGCACACTATGTTAGTGCTTTGCTTATGTAGTTTATTGCGACGTGGGTTAAAGTTTTCACATCCTGTGATGTGCCCAGACAGGCTTTTATTGAGAGAGAGAGAGAGAGAGAGAGAGAGACTCTTTATAAGGCCTTCATAGCAGTCAACTATTTATATCACTTTAGGAGAGCCAGCTAGTAACTCAAGGTGAGGTAGGAAAGTCAGACTAAGATGAGATTACTTCAGTGTTCTCTCACCCTAGCTTGATAGTACTATGGTAGAGAGTCCATCAAGCTAGGGTGAGAGAACATTGTAGAAATCTCATTTTTGTGTGACTTTTCTCACTCCAAATGACATCAAATCTTCACTGAGGTCTACTATGCTGTTCGTACGTCTCACTCTGCATGTAAAACTGGCCCCAAAACCCTACACCACCACCAAAACCTCACCTCAAGTTACTAGCTGGCCCTCCCACAGCAGTATAAATAGTTGACTACTATGTGTGCCACCCCAGAGGCTCTCTCTCTCCACTCTACGCCACTCCACTCTACTCCCTCTCCCCATGCCCAAAACAGAATTTGCAATATTTATCGCAAATTATGTTACGGCCATTTTGGGGCATATTGCACAGCTTAATACCAGGAAAATAGGTGTAGTTATTTCCAGCATGCAATAGTGTGCGTTACACAATCACACACGCCTAAACCCCTCCCCAACCCACCCCTTTGATTAAGTTTGCCAAATTTGCATTTGTATCATGTGCTGCAATAACTATCACGTGTGTTATGGTATTACTGTGGGCGTTAATGCTATAACGCATTTTGATGAATGACCCTGTAGGTGAGCTAAAAGGGTCAAAAAATAGAGAACATTGATTCTGAAGAAAGAACTGCCAATGAAAAGTAAATAATTACCAAAACAGTTGAAAGCAGAAAATGGCTGAAACTGACAAAAAAAAACCCTCATCTGTTCACCTCATGTTAAAAAAACATAGTGGCAAAAATAAAAAAACCCACACGTTTAAGAAAAATATGTCAAAAAAGTTCAATGATTTTCATCTCTAAATCATAAAGTCAGACTCTTCTTGCGCTTTGGCGTCCTAGATGTCGAAGCTGTCTTCTAAAGTCTTAAGTAAGCGCAAGAAGAGTCGGACTTTATGACACAGACATGAAAATCGTTGAACTTTTTTCCACATTGATAGCCCCTGAGGAAGGAGAACTTCAAAACACAAATCGTGTCAGGCTCACTATCTGGTACAACAACAGTTTTCAATACAACATCTTAAGATAAGTGACTATGGTGATTTACATCTTAAAGTATTTTAAATGCAAAAATAAGAAAACATTAAAAAAAATACATACGAGACCAATGATTATAAAAGTCAGGCATTAATCACTCTGGTGGTTATGAGAAGAAATTTGTATTCCTCTAACCATATATAAGTGACCTATTTCAAAGCCCGTTCACTTGGCATGAAGGTTTCAGAAATGACGACAGGTTTATGAGTTCTTAAACGTGTGTTTTTTTGCTTTTTGACATGTTTTGCCACATCGAAATCAGGTTCCTGAGATTGTATTGTCAAGAAAAAACATAATGGGGCATGCTGAATGTAGGAGGAGTGTGGGAACTGCTGCCATGTCTAGAAAAGTATTTTCAAGAAATTTCTGGAAAGCTCTACAAAACGTCTGTTGGTACAAAGCAACAATGATATCACCATTGTGTGTAATGGGTAAGTCACTTGATTTCAAAAAGAAGCCAACACTTCTCTGTAGAAAACACAGAGCATATATCATAGATGCCTTGATTGTAAGTCTCATGCTTCTGGAAGCATGCTTAGTTCCCATCTAACACTACACATTTACATCTAGTATTCAACTTATTTTTCAGTCTCCTCATTTCACTTACTTTTGTATACTAATCACTTTTTCATCAAAGAACTGCATGACTATTTGTTGAAATGACACTGGGCCAGAATGTTATGGGTTCAAGTATTATAGTGGGTACTGCATGCACATCTAATGCTGTCACATTTCTCTAGTACTTGGAGATAATGCACTCTAGGGGTACTGCAGCTTACATTTTAAGAGGTTTACTTGATGGATATTTAAAAAATCTTAAAAAACAACAACTCCATAACAAAGCTCTAATCTCATATCTACTATACTTGCCTGATCAAATCTGTTTCCACACTCCTGTAATAATATGCTGGGCCACTTACAAAAAACTGAAGGCTCAGAAGTCCACATGAACTGCAAGTTGAATCTATTACACTGGTCTACATTTGAAAAACAGTTTTCTGCTGACCTATTTTTGCTGATTTTACCCAAATGAAAGGTGCTGATTCCAAATATGAAGTAAAAAAATATGCAATACGTCAAATTTTTTCACAAATGAGAGATGTTTGATTAAAGATTATAAAGTCGAATATCAAGTGTAGTAAGAAGTTCTGAAGAAGTGATAGCACGTAATATATTTGTTTCATGCAAAAAACAACTCTATCTTCTAACCAAGAGAGCAATAGTTGTGTACATTTTAATTGTTAGGGAGAAATTTTCTCTCCAATGGTTTTGGGGCTCTCTCCACACCATGGGAACTCCGAAGCCGAGACTTTTTCTCTGACCTTTAGTCCACTGTCTCAGGTTTTCAACACATGTCCTGCACACTTTATGTGGTGCCCAAGGTTTGTCCTGGTCACCCAGTTTAACCCTGAAATATGCATGATAAGCTTTCTGAACAAAGTCAGATGCATTTGTCCTTTGTTTGGATGTTGTAAAACAACCACAAATGTAACAGAATAAATCAGGATCATTCCGGCACCGTCCACGAACTATTCGAGTGTTGGATGACAAATTCAACAAAAACAGATTTAACAGAGCTAAATTTGCTGCGACTTCTAAGCCTCTTGAACGACTGAATGCTGCCGTCGGTTTTCACTCTGCTTATGTAGCCATAAAACGCAGACGTCAGCAGTTTTAAACTGTTTAATAAGCAGTCTTCCTATTGGTTATACAGACTGCATATTCAGCATGTCTTTCTGCGCATTAATTATCTTTTTGCGTATTCAGCATATCTAAATAACAATGTTACGTTATTGCTATAAGAGTTTATGAATAGACAGTGTTTTGCGGAAAAACCGGACGTGACTGGAGGAAATGGATATGATTTTTGGACTGAGCACACTAAAATACATAAAGATCACATGTTATCTTGTAGTCAGCAAAATCGATGTAGACCAGTGTTATCTATAACACACTTTGGACCCTTTTTCCAATTCTGTGATTTCATATAAAAAAATCTTTAAGGCCTTTTGAGCGATTCTATTTGAATAAAGAGAATTGTAGTAACAAATTTCAGCTACTCCTACTGCAACATTTGGTAAAATGTATCATCATGATGACAATACATGGCTCTTCACCAAACTCTTGCTTGTCAGGGATTGTTACTGCTCATCCAGCCCAAAATTCAAGAGACCAAGTCAGGTCTCCTTGATAATAAAGGACACTAATAACATAAGTCACCAAGTCCGTTCATTTTTCTTCACACAACTGATATAATAAACATCCCAAAATTTGAAAATTATGTATTTCACAAGTTATTTTTTAAATGTAACAAGTGTTCTTAAGCTTCCAGGTTAAAGAGATTCATTTTTATTCAGCAGATTATATTGTGCCCAGTGCTGCAATCCAACAGTGCAAATGTTTTGGCAAGAGGACTATCATATCAAAGATTTGTTGTTCGCTAATCTTCAGATTGAGACTGAGGCCAATGTATTAAAGTGCTCTTAGTTTCATGGGAAAGTCAAGATTTTATGCCTGTAACTTTTCTACTAGGACATGCATGCTTGTACTTTTCTTATGGGCAACTTTGTAAAACCGTTTACCATACCTCAGTAACGGGCTGATTCAGTAAAATGTGCGGGAGATCTAGTGCTCCGATGCGAGCACCCACTCTCCGAACGCGCGCCCAGGCCACTCTCCTGGGCGCGTGATTCAGTATGCAAATGAGGGCCCGCGGTAAAAAGGAGGTGCTAGGGATACTAGCGCATTCCCCCCCCCCCCACACACACCACCCAGACTCTAACACCCACTCCTTTCTTCCTCCAATCTGCTCCTTCGTCCTTTTATTCTTTCTCACCTCCCAACCTGGATTGTAAGAGAACGGCACACTTCCTCTCCACTGCCAGCCCATGCTTGCATTTCAAGCATTTTTCTGCCCCTAAACAGGGCTAGTGGAAAGGTAACAGGTGCCATAGGTGAATCTTCAGACTTGCATACCCCCTCCCCCATGACTTACCTACCAACTGAGAAAGGAGGAGACCGCAGTGGCCACAATCGCTAGCCTTCTGGGGCCACCCCAGCAGAGAGGAGGCTGGCAGTAAGAGACATATCTTGAAAGCTCCCGTCCAATCAAAAAAGGAGAGAGATCTGGCAGGGGATTGGCAGCAGGAGTGCTTTGGCTAAGCTGTCACTGTTGATACAGACCCAGAAGCAAGCACAAGGCCCTGCGAATAAGTGGGTGGCTGGCACCATGAGGTTTCTGGCATTCTTCTGTCTCCCCCCCCCCCCCCCCCCCCAAAAAATTTTTTTGGCATTCTAGCTTTCAACCTAATTTGACTAAAAAGAAAGAGCCGGCCCTGTCTCCAAGAGGCTTTGCCCCCTGGCTGGCTGCCCCTCTCATCCCTATTTATGGCCCTGCTAGCTTATCCGTTGCTTTGAATTGCATTTCTGCATCTCATTTCTAGATCATATATCCTGAATTTTAAAAGTGGTCTCTAAAACCCTCAGAGGAACAAAGTAAAATGCAATGGCTTTGATATCCGTTATTAATCTCTTGAGAATAAGGAGGATACCAAGTCAAGCAGGGCAGACTGTTCTGATCACCCAGCATGCTTTGCACTGGGAGAATACTAGAACATTTCAGGATACACTATTAGCTGTGTGTCCTGTTCATTTTATAGTGTGAGTATTAAATCTCATTTACTTTGGCAAACTGGTTATGGTCATAGCCAATACCTATTTAATTACAAAAGATCAGTTGGTCTCAATAAACCTGGACCTTATTTGGCAGGATTTAAGCTTTAGCATCCCATTTTCAAAACTTCACCCCTCTTATCTGTTAGATAATGTGTATCAGCGAAACCATGATTCACAATGTCTGAAAACATGAACTGACGTTTATGCGATAATGAAAATTATTTATGGAGCCTTTAGGGAAATAAATTATTACAATAGACTAAAGCAGGGGTATAATTTAAAACATTTCTCATATGTTAAATTTGTGTCCCAGATGCTTCTACCTTCATTAGTTTAACGCCTATCTTTTCATCAGTGCATATACATACACATAAAGGACAGCATCTTATGATATCATCAGTCATTGTAAAATATTTTCTCTTGTCACTGACCAATGAAAAGCTAGAAGAATGATTTAGTTTTCTCCTGCTATTTTGGTATTCCAGCTCATTCAGAACCTTGACTGGGATCCAGCATCATGAGCCTTTATTTGCAAATGGCAACTATCCAGGGATTTTTTTCCCCTGATTTTAAATCTACCCACTATTCCTAGTTCAATCACCGTGGCAAGGGTCCTGAGGCTGGGGGCCATACACCAAGGTTCCTTACTGAATCTTACAACGGGCTCTAAATCTCACCACCAGGTGTCACTCTTGTTCAATGACCATGACTCCTCAGCATCCATAACCAAAGTGAGGAAGACCCAATTCACGAGTTGACTTACAGTCCTTCTGCATGGCAGTACACATGGCTGCAGCTGAGCCACTGGGCGGTCCAGTATAATCACTTCCTCCATAATGACCTCTAGCTTATTCCTCTAAGGCACTCTTTTCCAGGGGCTGCACTAATTTAGATACTAGGCTATTCAATGAAATAATTCAAATCCATGCTATTCTAGTCTATTCTCTAGTAAGGCTTTACATCGTGAAGTCACTAGAGAATAGTCATATAAGTGTCATCTGTCATCACTACTTAGGAAATACGGTCTAGAATATTTATGGTCTGTTTGGGGGGAGGGGGAGAAGAAGTTAAGGTGACTGACTTGTAACATGCTGTGCTCAGGAATCCCAGAGAAGAGAAACTCAATTCAGTGTTACAATAATGTTAAAAAGGAAGGGCAAGCATTATTCCTATCCTATCATCGGACCAATTGACTCCTTTGTTGCCCAGAAAGCACAGCCTGGAGCTCAGGATGAGGCACTGATGGGGAGGTTGGAATGTGGCCGGGCTTCTCCTGTTGCTTCTCTGAGCTCCAAGAGAACAACTCCCTCTCTTCCTCTGCATTGGAATGCGGCCACTGGCAACTCATCGGGAACATCATTACAGGCGGATGCCAGCTGGCACTCATGGAGATTCAGGTGAACGCTAACAGAGAAAGAGCCGGCAGAAAAGAGGCTGCAGCGGACCTCCAGAATCAACCTGTTAAGGATTAAGGAGTGGATCCAAGCCAGTCGGAGGTAGGTGGGAGTAATTTTGCTAATGGATTGGAAGACCTCGCCTTAACTGCGGGCATAGTCAGCTGTCTGGCCCCTTGCCTAATGTCCCACAAGATGTCTCTCGGGGCAAAGTTTGAGCATTACTTTCATATATGGAGGCATCTCTCTCAGGGTGAGTTTCTCAATTATGTGGGTTTAACTCAGGGAGCCTCTTCAAAATTTGCATTTTAAGATTCCTTATTCCTAAAGCATGGTGAGATTCTTCTGAAGTGTGAAAAGGCAAGTTCTAATCTTCAGGGCATGAATGTGACCCTGACTTGAGACAATCAGAACTTGCATAACAATGCAATAACTCCCCTAGCGTTTCATTTCATGACCCCTAGTTCTGCAGCCTCCTTTCCAATGGAAAAGGGTCAAAGTTAAAACCTTCCAGGTATCTGATGCATGAACTTCAAACCTTTTCCATTAAAAAGAAAACTGTAGAAATTCCAGATGGAGACGAATCAGTATCAGCATCAGGAAATATTTCTTCATGAACAGCGTGGTAGATGCCTGGAATGCCCTCCTGGAAGAGGTGGTGAGGTAAATGAATTCAAAAGGGCTTGGGATAAACACTGTGGATCCTTTAGAGGCTGGATGTTAGAAATGAAGAAAAGGGTGCCTGGGGGTAACCTGCACCGAGCAGCAGTTACTACCCTGAACAGTTACTAGATCTATTTTATTGGCAATGTTTGCTCTGGAACCTGAAAGGGAATGGACTCTTAAACCTTCTTTTGTAAGAAGGATGTAATGTTTTATGGAACTAAGGTTAGGGTTCACTCTGATTTTAGTAGAAGGACTCAAGAGAAACGGAAAGCTTAGGAGCAGAGTTTTTCCATACATTTTCTGCTAAGTGTTTAATTACATTTGAGGAGGCTTCTTACTCTTTTTTTGACCCCTTGCAACTCCAGAGATTGATAGTTGGGAGATCTAAGAGTAGAGTTAAGAACTAGTCACCTTTGGTGGCAGGTTGAAATTATTTGATTAAATGCATGTCAGGTGTTTTCCTTTTATTTCTATGTCTTATTTATATTTTTCCTGTACCTTCTTCCTCCTCTATTTCTTGTTGGCTTGTATTCCAGATTGGCTAGTTTGTCATTCATATTTATTCATTTTTCCTACTATTTAGTTTTTCTGTATAGCTGAGAGAAATATTTCTTGTCAAGGTGTTTATTCCTGTAGTAACTTAAAATCTTTATAAATAAAATTGTAAAAAAAAAAAAAAAAAAAGACCAATATTTATGTGTATTGAAAAAATATTGAGGAATAGCCAGTATTAAAAACGTGCATGGATAAACATGACATCCTTTTGCCTTCTTTATTTAAAGATATTTATGTTTTGTTATTACAAAATTTAATACTGTATTGATAATGAGATTATTTTTACAGTATATAATGCGTACTGTTAAACACATGCATTTTCAAAGTGAAATGTGAAAAAGGTTTCTAGTATCGATAGCTTCTCATTCGTCTTCTTATAGAGAATTGTTTAATGATGTAATGCTGTACACAAATCTCCAAGCTAACCTGTTCAGTCACAACACCTGGTGCTGCTATTAAGGCTGGTGACCACTGGCTTCCTCCACAAGAAATTCCAACAGTATTGATTACTTTGCAAAAATTTGACATGTTGGTTTCAGCCAGCATCTTTTTTTTTCTCTGAATTTTCCACACTTCTTTAGATTAACTGTTTCAAGTAAACAGAATATATATGTCTTTAAGCCAAGATCTGGAACCATGTTGTTTGCTACATTCATAACTGCCTGTACTATTAACAACCAACATCAAAGCTCAAAAACATTATTCTTTAAAATGCTGCAGTGTTTTAGCTTAGGCTGCGGTTTTTATTCAGTGAAATTCAGACATTTCTAAACACATGTAAACATTTAAGTAAATCTCTTTGAGCCTGAATACCTTTATTGCAAGCAGAATTTTAAAAAATGCCAAAGGCCAACTTGTCTCCAGATATTCAACTATTTATGCTGTTTGGGAATTTTCTAAAATAAAGGGCAACATATCTAGGAAAATAATTTCAAGATTCCATCCTAAACTTTCTTATTAGGACGGTCCAAAAGCTGTAATAAACTTGCTATAAATGTGATGTGAAATGGTTATTAATGGAGGGAGGAAAGAGAGTGGCAAGCATTTTGAAAACTCTCTCTCAGCTATAACTCTGTATGGATCCTAAATCCCAATACTTCCCCCAGTAAAAAAAGAGAAGAATAAATAAAATCAAATAGGAGTCATCATTTTCCTTACTTTCTAATTTTATGGAAAGCTGTAAAACCAGCTTCATTTTTATTTGTTAATGAAAAAAAAAGTATACCAGCTGATGACATTCCTGGATACATTTATTGGGAAATTAGGCCCTTTTGCCTACAGCCATTTCAAAGGAGTATGGAATTTTTCTAAGGGGTAAGAAATTATTTGGAAAAGATCTGGAGAAACATTTGAAGACCTTGGCAAAGACCTTGAATCTACAGAGATGTTATGTCTTTAAGATCATGAGAGGTCTTGAACGAGTAGATGTGAATCGGTTATTTATACTTTCAAATAATAGAAGGACTAGGGGGCATTCCATGAAGTTAGCAAGTAGCACATTTAAGACTAATCGGAGAAAATTCTTTTTCACTCAACGCATAATAAAGCTCTGGAATTTGTTGCCAGAGGATGTGGTTAGTGCAATTAGTGTAGCTGGGTTCAAAAAAGGTTTGGATGAGTTCTTGGAGGAGAAGTCCATTAACTGCTATTAATCAAGTTTACTTAGGGAATAGCCACTGCTATTAATTGCATCAGTAGCATGGGATCTTCTTAGTGTTTGAGTAATTGCCAGGTTCTTGTGGCCTGGTTTGGCCTTTGTTGGAAACAGGATGCTGGACTTGATGGACCCTTGGTCTGACCCAGCATGGCAATTTCTTATGTTCTTATGTAAGGGATAATAATTCTACATTGATTATCATTTCTAATTATCCATACAGTATACCTCACTTGTCTATGATCTATAAATTTGCAGATGTATTTACTAAACTGCAGTAAAGCTATGCTTTTATGCCCAATTTTAACATGGGTGAGTTGACACAATATTCACTACACTGCAGTACATAACGTCTGTACAGCATTGGTATCAAGGGCAACATTGCATGCATGTTGCCCTTGATACCAATGCACAGTCTCCATTCCCCCTCCACCTTGGATCATCACACATCCCTTGAAGAAACCCTCAGAATCCAAACTTTCCTCCTCACTGTATCCCCCCCCCCCCCCCAACCAAGCAATTCTCCTATGGCTGAAAATACTTTTAAACTCCAATGTCCTCTCCCGCCCACCTCTCCAGAGCTTCAAGTGAGGGTCCAAGCGTAAGGATCATTGTTGGATTCTCCTCCAGCTGCAGGTGGCATTGTGAGCTGTCTGGACTACCTATTCAATCCTCCCAAGACAGTACACCTCACTTCCCCTGGCGGCCATTTTGTTTTCTGTATAGACTTTTATTTTTACCTTTTCATGGAGTCACTCTTGGCTCTCTGACAAGGCCGCTCTTACCTTGCTCCATATGTCTTGTGGCCTCCTGGCCTTCTTGTACCTCGCTTCTTATCTGGTGGCCTACTCAGGCCTTACCTTGCCTTATGGCCTCCAGGCCTTCTGTCTCCTTGTACCTTGCTCTGTGATCTTCTCAGGCCTTACCTTGCTTTGTGGCCTCTGAGCCTGCTCTTCACTTAGACTTTGCTTTGTGACTTACTCAGTCCTCTCCTTGCCTAGTGAACCCCACCCTTATGCTTAGGGGCCTACAGGCCTTCCTATTGCTGTGTTCGGGCCTCAGTGTTCTTTGTTCTGTGATGTTTTATCTTGTCCTTGTTCAGTCCTGTCCTGGTCTATCTTGTCTAGCTCTGCTCTTGTCTAGTCTTGTCTTGCCCTGTCCAGTTCAATTCCTAATATCCATTCCCTACCTTGCTATTGCCTTGCCTCAGTCTATATCCAGTTCCAATTTCTTTTTTTTCTTTTTGTAATTTAAAGTTTATTGAGAACACAGCATGGTATAATAAAACAATAGTAACTTTCATAAAATCTACAGCGTACATATATGATTGTCATAGAACAAATAGTATCACAGATTGACAATATGATTATGAAATGTGACAACGTACAGAACAATACAATACAACTATGTCTATGGACTTTGTTTAACTGAAATGCAATAAAATATCTTAAATTCCAAAGAATTTTGGTGTGTTCAAGGTTTCTGTTAGACAACAACTCATAAACCAACAGAGAGTGTTCCCCCTATTTCAATTTCTGCTCAGTATCCTGCCCAAGCCTGTGTCCATATCCAGTCCTAATCCCTGTTTAGCATCCTGTCCAGTCTTGTCCAGCCTGTTCCAGTATCCAGTCTTCAGCTCTCTGCCTGTTCCATACCCAGACCTCTGCTTCCCGTCTGTCTCTGCCCACAAAGTCCAGCCTATACCAGACTCAGTTCCAGCTTGTGCCTGCCCTGCCTTGTCCAGCCTCATTCAGCTAAAGCTCTGCTGACACCCAGAACCCAAGGGCTCAACCTGTGGGGGAAGGGGCTGGCTAGACAGAAGACCAGCCTTTGTCCAGCCCTGCAGCACTTTAACCCCAGCCTATGACATTCTGAAGACTTTGCAGATGCTACAATCAGCGTTCCTGCCACTTATCCTTCTTGGGTTCCTGGATTCCTGTTTAGTTCCAGTTCTTCACTCTATTCCAGGTCTTTTACTCCTTGTCCATATTGGGGGTTCCCCCTCTTTCTCTTGCCTCACTGTTCACCAGAATTGGAAAGTTCAAAGATAATAAATAAACCCAAAGAGCAGGTGGCTGGCATAGGTAGAGGGCCCATCACCTAGGCCAGCCACTGTCTGACAGAAACCTCCCGCTCGCCATGAGTCAGGCAACCAAATGGGTTCTGAACTTTCCCCCTAACCCTCTCTATAACTCAGTGATGATTTCCTAAACGTATCTGTCTTTGAAATGCTCCATTTGTCTCTAAATATTTTCCTAGTTTACTATCTGTACGTTTGTCTACCTATGCTTTCATTATTTATTTATGAGTGTCAAACCTGGACACTGTTACGAACCAGTGATTTTCACATGGAATGATGGTATATAAAACACATAAATAAATAAATAAATAAATAAATAAATAAATAAATGGGCTCGATTTGACTCTCCTGATGCTAGGCTGCTCATTTTTGGGGTAACCTACCAATGATAACTGTCACATCAAGCACTGGCCAATATGGACCCCCACCGAGTTGGCTGTGTATTTATTTATTATTTATTTTAAAAATGTATATTCCACTACTTCCAGCAAAGATTCAGGGTGGATTACAAAATAAAACTTACACAGTAAAATATAAAAACAACATATTAAAAACAAGCACGCTTATTATATACAAATACAATATCAATGACTGGCCTCCAACACTGCTTGATGAAATGATGCCTATACTTGCTTCCTAAAAATCTAAAGATCCCTTTCATTAGGCAGAACTGTGGGCAATGAGTTCCAAAGAACAGGGGCATTAAAAGAAAATGCACGTAAAGGCGCTGCTTGGAACTTATTCTCTCTTGCTGCGGGTGGCATCAGCACATTTGTTCCAGAGGAACGCAATGTCAGTCTAAAGTTATCCAGCCTCGTGTGACTGGATGACTTGCTACTTAAACGGATTTCTTTAAAAGATATCAGGTTAAGTAGCGCTGACAGCCAAGTTAAAAAAAAAACAACGTTAAGGGACTTGTACCCCGATTCTTCCTACCCCCCCCCCCCCCCCCCAAATTTCATATATGGCCTGAAATATTTGAAATTGCTACAGTCGACAGATTGCTGCCCCCCCCCCCCCGACCCGCTCCATTAACGTTTCAAAACTGGTATTATTCCAGCTTCACTCCCCCACTCCCTCCCACCTACCTGCAGTTTCAATAGGATGGTCCGAACACCCCCACCTCCCCCAGACCCCTCATCCTGCCCCCTGATAATAAAAAAACATCCCTGCCGGGAATGAGCTGGAAGCGTAAATTACCACAGTCACAGCTTACTCTTTCAGCACTGGAAGCATAAACCGTGGGCAGTGTATGTTTACAGGGCGGGCAGCGATCTCCTTGTGTTGGTCATCAGGATCAGCAAAGAACCTTCCCTTGCTCAACCTCGGGGCAGCAGGCAATTTCATTAGTTTGCATTTTGTCTGCCTGCATGGAATCTGTATTCAACCCAATCCTGCATTGGTCTTCATTGTCGCCACTGATTGTTGGCCCTTGAATCAAGGAGGGGCACAACAGGTCACAGCGGCCCTGAATCTTCTAGTGGGCCCTCTAAAACCATTTCCTTCTGGGTCCTTGAATATCCCTGTGTTTTTTCCTAAACAACTTATAATCATGAAATGGTTTTAATTCAAATCTATTGTATTCCACAATATTGGGCGAATACATGAGAATGCTCTAGTTCATGTTTCTTGAGTATGACAGCTTTTCAAATTAGGGACAGCCAATAGATATTGACCCTCAGAGCAAAGCAATCGAACAGAAACATAAGGTTTGACCAGATCTGCCAATGGATAAACATAAATATTCAAAGATTTAAATAATAATGTTAACATTTTAAACCTTATTTTTTTTGTCATTCTACAGGCTCATGGTATTTAGCACCAGTTATAATATGCACAGCCCTATTCTGGACTAGCTGTATTACCATAAGTAACACCTTAGGAAAGCCTATAAACAACGCATTACAATAATCTCTTTAGAATTAATGCCTTGATGTCTACTTTATGGATTTATAATTTAGGATAAAAAAGATACTTATTTGAATGTTTCTTTTTTTATTATTTTTTTCTGCTGTTCACTATATAGCTATAATAAAGAGGAAAGTTGCCCCGCACAGTATGCAAATTGAGCTCCGCCTCTCTCCCTCTCTGTGCTCTCTAGCTCTGCCCCATTCTTCAGCTCCGTCCTTCTCTATCTGTATTGTCCAATCCTGTCTACTACCACATATGGAAATTTAGCTTCACCCTTCTCGCTGGGTGTTCTCTCCAGCTCTGCCCCTTTCTCTCTCTCTGAATTATGCACTTCCTACACTTCACAGTATTTCCGCATCTTTGGATGAGCTTTTACTATTAGTTATTTTATGTTATGTTACCTCTATATACCACCTTCCTTGAATGAAGTTCAACCAAATGTAGTTTACAACAAAGTATTAAAATCATCAAAATAAAACATCAATAAAGTGAAAAGCTCTTTTTATGCTAGCCTGTTTGTACAAAGAATTATGTTATCAGGTTTGTAGAATAAGAAACGACTTAAACATAAAATAAAATATATCACAACCTACAAATGCTCAAAAAATCAGTAACATAATCAATGACAGCGGAAAGAGACTTACTGGCCCACCTAGTGAGCCTGGTTGTTTCTGTCTACACTGCTCCAGCTAAGGGTATATTCCAGCTGTCATTCATACAAAGCTTGACCTTCCTGCAAGATATTGCTCTGTCTCCAAGTCCACTGGGTTTGTTGACCTCCCTCCTTGGTCTCTATGATTCTAGTAGATAAGCATACATCAATTCAATGCTCAGGTCCTCCCCCTCCATCTTTAACCCAACTTTTCAACTCTGTCCCTTTCACTGCCCTCTATGGGGGTTATTTTCAAACAACCTGCATAAGAAAGTTGGCAAAATCTCATGTAAGTTACACCAATTTTCAATAGCAGACTTACACTTTAAAAACTATACCATCATATATACCTGAACAAATTACACCTGGAAGAACATCCCTACAAATTTTCCATGATAATTTCCAGGCATACTTTTTAAAATCCAAAAATCTACCTAACTTCAAACTCCTTCTCAAATCCTCCCCAGGAACATTTCCATTAATAAATGCTTAAGTTTTCCCGAATATCAGGTGGGCATTTTTATAAATGGGCATTTCTGCATGTAGAATACTATTTTACCCCCAGATGTCCCTTTCAAAATTAGTTAGTTTATTTGATTTGATGAATTGCATTTCTTCCATAAAAATCAAGGCAATGTACAATAAAATTAAAATAAAATAATACCAGTGTTCACATATAAATGAGTTCCATGGTGAAAACAGTGAAAGAAACAACAACAGATAATAATAAGGTAAAATCACAAGCTAAGATTAACATTTAAAGCAAAGACTAAAGGATCAAACCAAAAATAGATGGGATAAAGGTCTGGGAAATGTTCTAAAATAAGAGCAAGACCTCTTTGTGAAAGGTTCTCAGTACTAAAAGGGAGATACTGTAAAGGATCTAAGTATCAAGGGCTTGGCAAAACAGGAAGGTTTTAAGACATTTTCAGAATTTGCTGAATTCTCTCTCAAATTGAAGCATGAGGGGAAGGCGTTCCATAGGCTTGGAGCTAAGTATAAGAAAGCTATTTCTCAAATTCTTTCAAATCTAATTTCTTTGAATGAAGGAACTCTTAGTAGTTCAAGCTGGGAGGATCGGAGTGTATGACCAGAAGACTGGCAAGATAAGATGGGCTGCTCCAATGAAGGGTTTTAAAGGTGAGGCAGCCAATTTTGAATTGGATGTGAAGGGAAATTGGTAACCAATGAAGTATCTGTAATAGTGGAGTAACACGGTCAATTTTTTTTTTCTAAAAATGAGTTTGGCAGCTCTATTTTCTACTAGCTTAAAATGGTAAGTTAGATGAAATGATAGACTATTAACACAAACGGGTGTTGCGCCCATCGGTCACAGATGGCTGCGACCTCTGTTGCTCACCACCATTTTTCCTGCATCAGTAATTCTCGGATAATTGGTGACCTCTGCCTCTGCATGCCACTCTCCTCAGCGTTCCTGGGACGGCGTGGGCAATCCCATCTGCCATCTTGAATCGGGGATTACCTAAGGCACATGCGCGCCAGGCCCCATCTTATACACATCATGGCGGGAACCTCGGGGGCATCCCCTCCGCATGATGTCATCTGCCTGGGTGTATTTGAGCCAGCCGGTCTGAGCTACCTACGAGTTAGCAAGGACTTCCTTCCTGCTGAATTCCACTTCTTCGGAGACGCTTTACTTCGCTACGCTGAACTCGTTCCTGACCCAGAGACCCGAACGCTTTAGGTACCCGCTCCTCGGGGGCCTTGTCACGTTCTGGCTATCCGCTCCTTGAAGGGCCTTCCTGCCTGGAGTCTCTCTTCATCCACTCTGGGCTTTGTCTGGTTCAGCCTTGTGACTTCGCTACCTTCAGCTGACGGAAAATCCGGTGTACCCCCGTGCCTCGGGCCACTACCGTGTTCGCCTTAGCAACCTTCCTTGTACACTTCAGAGTGAGTACCATCTGCTATTCAGCTCTGCTGACCTCCTGCTCTACTCTCAACATTCTCCTGTGATTCTCGGCGTACCCCGCGCTGCGGGCTACTACCGGATCAATACAGAGAAGCTCCATTGAAGGAGGGATTCCCCGGTGTACCCCGCTCCACGGACCACTACCAGGGATATCATCGTTGAGCTACCCATTCCTCTGGACTGTGCCTCTCTCTCCCACTTGGTGGGTTTCTCTACATTCCAGTACAATAAAGTCTCTTGCTGTTGTGTCCATCTCAGCTGAGGCCATGCCTATCATGGTGAGTCCCCACAGGGCTCTTCTCTGTGGGTGGAGTCAGCTCTCACACCGATCAAAGGTCTACAAACATACCAGATTATAACTACGGGTAAGTTAATGATTTCATATCAGCAATATCTATGAAGGATAACAGTCACCGGATAAAGAGAAGAAAAAACTACGAGGGCTAAACCAGGTTAGATATCTGAAGTTTGAAGTTAAGCAATAAGTCAATTATGAAACTTAGGGTCTTGACCATTTCTTTAACTTGGATTTGAGACCGGAACATCTGAGGGGATGGAAAGTTAGACAACTCTGTTTTGCTGCTGAACCATATTGCTTCAGACTTCTTACCAGGATTGACTTTTACTTTAGATACCTGAAGCCAGCTAGCGACCTGTGTGAGACAGTTGTTAAAGCTCCTCGATACGGGATTGATTTTAAGACCCGCAAGTGCACATGGATGCAGCTATTTTATAACACGTGCACATGTTATAAAATACAATATCTGCGCGTACATGTACGATGGATTTTAACATTCGCGAGTGCATGTGTGGGCAGATGGCCTCCTTTGCGCGCAGGGGTGGGGGGAATTTTAAAAGCCCATGCACGGCGACAGGAGTATAGTTTCCCCAATTTCCTCCCAGTCCGCTCCAATTAAGGAGCGGACTGGGAGGGAACTTCCCTATATCCCTACCTAACCTTCCTACCCTTTCCCCTCTCCTCTCCTCCCCGACCCCTAATCCCTTCCTAGCTACTTACTTTTTTTTTGTTAGAATACTTACTGCTCCTCTGGAGCAGAAGTAATTTCCATGTGCTGGCCGGCTGCCAGTGCACACTTCCCCAGGACAGCGTCGAATGGCACTGTCCCGGCCCACCCAAAGTCAAAGACAAACCACAGACACTGCACCTACCACATGGACGATGTCCCCCAAAAGAAGCAATGATGGTTTCCTTGGAATCAAATAGAAAAGAGGATACTAATTCATCTTTTAAATTTTTCCCTCATTTGTAAGCAAACAAGGGAGGCTTTTTAAAGATGCAAATTCCCTTAACATTGACCAATGATACTTAATGATGCTTACTACCTTATGTGTGATGGGGTATGTGGTAAAACACATAAAACCTATCAATAGATACAGAAGGCTTCTTACATAATAACCAATCACGATCACAAAAACATTGCCCTTTTACAGGCTCTCTTAATTACTTTTCATGTGTACCCTTTTTCTAAAAAAAGAAATGCACATAGTTGCTGCTTGCTGTTTAAATTCCACCAATGATGAACAGACCCGTCACAGCCAAAAAAATTGGCTAACCGGTATCCCTTCCTTCATCCTACGTGGATGGCAACTATCATAACAAAGAATTACAATCAGTTTTCTTCCTATGTAAAATCATCTCAAAACCTGATTCCGAACAAATGATTCACATGTCTAAAAACGTTATCCAATCAAAATCAGCCCAGTATGTAAAACATAGATTAGAGATACAAGAGTTCAGAAAATCTAAGAACATTTTGAAAGAAACCTCATCACCACACCAAAAACACATCATCGATATAATGAAGCCACGGCTTAACTCTACTCCAGAATCTACACATATATACAAACAATTCTTCAAAAGATGAGACATTTAAACACGCTATAACGGGAGCCATTGTGGCCCCCATCAATGTTCTTTTTACCTGCTGGTAAAAAAAACCCTTGAAATATGAAGTAATTTTTAGTCAGTGCCAATGATGCTAACTGTACTAAAAAATCAGTTGGAACCCGTATCTGACTTGAACATGTATCTAAAATCTCTTTTACAGCTGTAATTGCCTCAGTTTGGGGAATGTTTAGCTACATCGATTGAGGTTGAGGTTGGACATGAGATTATGGACCTGATGGTTTTTGCTTTACAGCAGGTCTGTGTATTCATCCCCGGGGATGGAGATTCATCAAGATTTTTGGTTAAGGTTGAACAAAGATGGATTTATCGTTTGAATTTGGTAATTCTGCATAAATTCTGCAAAAATTGATTGGGGAATTTTCCTGTAACTCTAGCCTGTTTTCTGATTATCGCTCTGTCGAGAGAGGGCGGGTAACCATGGTGTTTCCCTGCGATATGGAAGGGTGAACTGTTATTGGGCAGTTACTATTTTGTGACTCTCTCTGATTGGTAGATGTGAATGAAGTTGCAAGTCTATAAATGGAGGAGTATAAGAGTTTGAACGCTGAGTTTTTGTTCATTTGGTTTAATTTTATTTATTTATTTATTTATAATTTTTATATACCGAGGTTCTTGTATGAAATACAAATCACTCCGGTTTACATAAAACAGTGAAATGCCCAAAAGAGGGGGGGGGGGGGGGCTTTACATAGAACAATAGAACAAAGTATAAATTGAACATAGTATAGTATAGTTACAAGAAACGTTTGAACTCAGTATCATAGCACAGTTACAAAGAAAATAATTGAGCACAGTATCTTAATAGGGGAACAAGGGGACAGGTCAACGTGAATGACTACTGAATATATAGTATGCGAGTACAAAAACTTGAATAAATCCCTCTGAGCTGAAATCTGTTATAGGCATTGGTCCCGGAAACTGCCTAAAAGAGTTTTCAAGTTATAAAAGGGGAGGGGAAGTATATTGTGTAGAACAAGGGCGGGGAGAGATCCTTTAGGGGGGGGGGGGGGGGGGCCATGGACAGAAGATGAGAATAGTGATATAATGTAGTCCTATGACCTGATAGAGAACGTTTAGAGTGGCCGACTGACCAGGAGCAGAGACCGATCGAGTGAGTCAGAAAAGGGTAACTCAATGAGGTAGCCCACGGTTGAGTTTATCATAGCATCTGGGAAGCATTAAGTATCTGGGAAGGCTTGGCGGAAGAGCCAGGTTTTTAGCTTTTTTTTTTTAACTCCTGATGGCTTGGTTCAAGTCTTAGATCTGGGGGGGAGCGCATTCCATTGGTGGGGGACTGCTGAATATAGTGCTTGTTTCCTTAGTGATGTTTTTGCCGGCGGGGCATACAGTGTGCCTTTGTATGCGCTTCTGATGGGTCTGGAAGATGTATGAGATTGAAGTTGTGTGCTTAACATGATGGGAGCGAGTTTGTGTGTCGCTTTGTGAACGATTGTGAGAACTTTAAAGAGGATCCTGTGTTTGATAGGAAGCCAGTGAAGGTTACGGAGGATTGGCGTGATATGTTCTCTTTTGTTGGAATTTGTGAGGATTCTGGCGGCAGCATTCTGTACCATCTGTAAGGGTTTGATAATATTTGTGGGGAGTCCGAGTAGAAGGGAGTTGCAATAATCGAGCTTAGATAGTATGATGGATTGGAGTACTATCCGGAAGTCATTGAAGTGAAGGAGGGGTTTTAACTTTCTGAGGACTTGCAGTTTGTAAAAGCAGTCCTTTGTGGTAGTGTTTATAAACATTTTTAGGTTTAGACTGTTGTCTAGCCAGGCTCCTAGATCCCTGATGTCAGGAGAGAAATTGATATTTGAGTTTGTTGATTGCGAGGAGCTTGATGAGATGGTGGTGGTGGGGGGGGGGGGGGGGGCGGTCATGGGAGATAATTAGCATTTCCGTTTTATTGGCATTCAAAACTAAGTTGACCCTAGAGAGTAGGTCTTTTATTGGCTGAAGGCAGTCATTCCAATAGGTAATAGTTTTTTGAAGGGATTCTGTGATCGGGATAAGGATTTGTATGTCATCTGCAAAGAGCTTAAGGTTTGCGAGTAGGTGACAGAGAGGGAGGAGGTAGATATTGAAGAGGGTGGATGAAAGAGAAGATCCTTGAGGGACTCCTTGGTCTGTAAGGACGGGATGAGATTCCTTGTTGTTTATCCTGACTTTATAGAACCTGTTGCTCAGGAAGGACTGAAACCATCTGAGAGCTGAGCCTTTGATGCCTATGTTGGCTAGTTGGTTTATAAGTATTGTGTGTTTTACCGTGTCAAAAGCTGCAGAGAAATCTAAAAGAACAAGCAGGTAGGATTGTTTTTTTTCCAGGTTTACGAGGATGGTGTCTGTGAGTGATAGTAGGAGAGATTCGGTGTTTAGGGATTTGCGAAAGCCGTACTGAGCCGGTAAAAGAATGTTATGTTCTTCCAGATATTCTGACAGTTGTTTGTTGACAATTTTTTCCATCAATTTGGCAATGAGAGGTAAGTTTGCGATTGGTCGGAAGTTAGCTGGGTCCGATGGAGAGGCGTTTGGGTTTTTTTAGCAGAGGTTTGAGGATTGTCAATTTTAACTGGTTAGGTACTGAGCCTTGAAACAGAGATGTGTTAATAATTTCAGAAATTGGTTTTGAGATGGTGTTCGGTATGGCGATGAGCAGGTTTGTCGGTAATGGGTCTGATGGGTGGGAAGATGGTTTGAGTTTCTTGAGGGTATTTTCTATCTCAAGAGAAGAGGTGGGCTCAAATGACTCAAGCCTAGCATTTTGTTGAGGCAGGGTTATGAGATGGTGTATTGGGGGGAGGCTGTTGGTTGTGAGAGAATAGGTAAGGTTAGAGATTTTTGCCTTAAAATAATTGGCGAGTTCGTTGGCTTTTTTGAGTGCTTGGTGGTCTGGAATAGTGGGAGGAGATGGTTTGGTAAGTGAAGAGATGTAGGAGAAAAGTGCCTTTGAGTCAAAAATGAAGTTGTGGATTTTTTTTCGTAGAAATCTTTCTTGGTTCTAAGGATGGCATTCCTGTATGTGTTGAGAAGGGATTTGTAGATAGTATGTGACGAAGTGGTCAGGTTTTTTCTCCAGCTTTGTTCTTTATTTCTTAGTGTTTGCTTGAGGGATTTAAGTTCAGGGGTAAACCAAGGTTTTCTGTTGTCCAATGCGGGTTGTATGGTTTTGGCTGATGTTGGGCAGATTTGACCCGCAATTTTATTGGTGAGATTGATCCATGAGGTGGTTGCTGTGGTTGCGTCTGTGAGGTCTAGTTGGTTTAGTGCTTTGGATATCTTTTCGCTGAGTAGGTCTAGTGAACATGGTTTCCTGAAATGGATGGTGGATTTGCTGGAGACTTGAGGTGGTTGATTTTTGATCTTAAGGGTATATGAAGTATATTCTTAAGATTTTTTGAATGACTATGGGAAGTATGGATTATATTATCTTTTATTGGGATTATGTGGTTTTATACTCAAGATTCTTATGGTATTTTCTGTTATTTTACTACCCATCTGTTTTGAAGTACCTTGAGAAGTGATAACTTAGCCTTTGTTGTTTTGGAATGATGCTTTAAAAGCTCCTCTTTTTGAAGGTAGGTAACTTATAAAGAATTACCTTGTTAGGTCTATATAAATTGAGTAATTTAGTTCTGGAAGATGAATTAAAATTTTTTTTTGTTTGTCTTGAACTGTGTCTTTAGTTTCATGGCAGTTTGGATGCCAGCAGTTAATGCCGAAGAAAGAATTGCATGGGAGTATTCCTTTCTGATAGCTGACATCTGAGCGAGTATTTGGTAGGATTTTAAGTGGATTATATTTACAGTTGGTAAGTAAAGGTTTTGTTACATTTTGCTTTATCCTTGATTTTAATTCTTTAAAAAAAATTGGGGGGGGGGGGGGGGCATACTTTGCTGTTTTTGTTCTTCACTTCCCCTGAAGCTGCCTCCTGTTCGAGGGAAAACTTGAGCCCTAGTCAGGATATTAGTTGGAAGTGATACTGCCTCTCTCATTTGAAGATTAGTTGATGTACATGAGGGGTTTCCAGTTGGAAGTTGTATTATTTCTCCACTTGAAGATTATCTGATGTGCACGGAACCACAAGCAGAATTAAGAATTTTGTGGAAAGCTATGACTCTTTGAGTTTTCACTCTATAATATGTGTTTTTATAGGTGATTGTGTGGAATGTATGTGTGACTACTCTAAGATGTGTGTATGTGTGTGATTGTTTTTTTTTATTGTGTGAGATTTATTGTACAATTGATGGATAAAATTTTGAATATTTTTTTACATGAGCATATACAGTGTAAATTTTATGTATATGATATACACTTGTTAGCTTGTATTAAAATCAGTACATGTTCTAGTTTAAATAAAATGCAATTTTAAAATGTTGTGATAGGGATCATTTAAAATTGATTATATGCTTACCTCCATTTTGCTGATACATGGCCTGCTCGGGGAAGCAATTTTTGTTTGTAGCCAGTGTGCGTTTTCTCCTAACTTGAAAATTGCTCAAATATTTTCAACTATTTTGCAATAGCAAAATATTTATAGGTAGATTTTAAAAGCGTTGCACGCGCAAAAACAGCTCCATAGGCCGAAGTGTGGGGCTTACAGGATGAGAAACCAGAGGGGTCCGAGAGAGAGAGAGAGAGAGAGAGAGAGAGAGAGAGAGAGAGAGAGAGAGAGAGAGAGTAGAGAGAGATCTAGAGATAGAGAGATAGAGAGCAGCGAGACGAGGATATAGCGAGATATGAGACGAGATAGAGAGATAGATAGAGAGAGAGAATGTTACCCTCTATAATATCCCACTGTACGAGCACAGCACTTTCCACTTAGGGTTAGTTTTTTGTTTGTTTTTTTTGGGGGGGGGGGGGGGTGTTACATTGGTCTGCCTAAGGCGCAAAGGTCTATAGACCCTTGAAATATTGCCCTCCCAAAACCCACCCTGAGCTGAAAGTGCTCCATTTGCAGTGGGAGATATATAGAGTGTCATAAAGTCTCTCTAACAGAGTCAGTCTCTCTCTCTCTCTCCTGCACACATAGGTGTAGCAGGGATATTTTAAATGATATGCGTGTACTTGCACACACAATATAAAATTAAGCGTATCGCTGCTCGTGCGTTTATGCACGCACGCATGTTCCTTTGAAAACGTACTTGACTGGATGTAATTTTCAAAAGGATTTACGTATGTAAAACATTTTGAAACATTACCACCAGAATTTGCAAAAATATGCTAATCACAGCAAAAGGATCATCCCAAGATGCTGAGCCAGCTTCTGTTGAGTCCTTATTACTTGAGTTTCCATATATCTGTGCTGATGCTCTTACAATTTCATTAAACAGACTGAAAAGAGAAACAGCCAAAAGGATAAAGAAACTGCAGTGCAAAACTAAACAGGCAGAAATAAACAACACTAACACTTGGATAACAAGATATGGCTTTTACATTTTTTTTTAAAATTCTATTTTACCTAACATTTAAGTATCAGCAGTGCTCATTTTATTTCAGCAAGGCATAAAAAACACACACATATAAATGTTCTTTGAGTTTAAATTCAGCAAAGATAAATCTAGACACCTGATGTTTTGGCCGCAAGTGCTTTTACTCTCTACAATGTAATTTAAAGCTATTACGAGCAGTACATAGTTAGGCAAAACAACAGTGCCCTGGTAGAATGAACTCCACTATCATTTTAAGATAAGTTATCAGTCCTGTAGTGGAAACATTTCAGAAAACAAGCATAGAGGAATGTATGACTGACCAAAGGATAAGGAGACTGCACAGCAGTTTTTCAATCAGGAACTGAATGTTGTATGCTGCAGGAAATAACAAGTTCAATAACCAACTGATTTAGAGCTGGCTACCAGAAAAGGCAGGCACAGCACACAAGTTAAAGCAACAGTACCAGGTGGTTACTTGAACATATCAATTTGCTTGATTTTGCCTTGATTGCATAATTCACAGAATGGGGATGGAGTTTAGCCTGGAAGTGATTTGTATTCATCGGGTTCAGCTTTCAGCAGGTTCCAGTACCACAGATCCTATGCAGTTATGTACTGTATCATCATCTCTTGATACCTCATATACTCATGGAACTATCCAATTTTCTCTTTGACATTCAATTAAGGTGCATGCATAAAGCTCACTAGGTAGTAGATTTAATTACTTCATCCTGACAATAAAATATTTCTTCCTTGATTATGAAATTAAATATCTCTATTTGTAGCAACATAGGAAATTCTCTTGATTTTTGCACATTTGCAAATGTAAACACAGTTTACTGCTCCATATATTGATAATTTATAAACAGTAATCCTATCACATCTTGTTCTTCTTTCCAGTGTAAATATTCCTAGCTGCCCTATTTCTGTTTGATATGCTAAATGTTCAGTTGTCCTACCCCTCACTGTACGTTTTACAACACTGTTCAAACCCTCCTATTGCTTCTTCTTAATGTCTTATTCCTAAGTCTCTATACTTTTCATCCTAATGGATTTCCTTAATGTTTGCAAACTTTTTTGCAATATAAGATATGCACCTCCATAGCTAACAGACCCATGAGAGAGGGAATACAGCCATCTCATTTTAGCAAACCTGCTGGCTGGCCACACAGCACCCCTAGTTGTGATGGCAGCTATAGTCCGTTCCTCTTGACCAAGGACTGTTACCATAATGAGTAACACAGGAAAGAGGATAAAAGCAGAAACAATTCCATGAAGGGTCAGGGCACCGGTACCCTGGATGGGTGGGGGCTGCTGGAACGGAAAACTTAGAAAAGAGCAAATAAAAGCTTCCAGGCAATTGAAAAATGTTAAATAAATAAATAAATAAATAAATAAATAAATAAATAAATAAATTTAAAAAACGAATCCTTCTTCTCATAGTCCATTCATTCATACTATGATTCTTTACATCAGTGGATATTCTTATCAAGGGCAAGTTTCAAGAGCCATTTAGATAGGTAAATGGGCTGTGTGCAAAATGCCCACTCTTTCCCTGGGTAAAAGTACCTGCTTTTACCCAGAACAACAAAGGAAGGCTCGGAGGCGGGGTTAGGTCAAGGGAGGTGATGACCTACACAATTTTGCACTTTCAAAACTATGCACATTATTTTCAAGGGAAAACATACCCAAACAGAGATGCAAAGCCTTAAGAACTCGTGCAACGCCCGAAAAGGACAAGTACCCACAGCCTTTACAACTATGCGGGCTGTTTTGAAAATTGCTCTGATAAGGACCAGCACAGAACCCCTTAACTCAGAAGGGTGGAAATGGTTAAATAGGGCCAATTTCATAACTTTTGAAAATTAAGTATCTCTCCAAGAATGGAAAAAATATGAAAAAAAAAAATAAATCAAGTTTATGTCCACTGCCAAGAAAAGCTATCAATTAAAACAACATTTACCATACTGCAGTGCTGTTCTGAAGGTTTCTCTTATTATGAGACCAGTTGTTCCGTATCCCGGCAATGGCTCTACTCACCTCTGACGCCCGAGTCCCAGACCTGGCCCTTCCTTTTTGGCAACGGTAGGCAGTCGCCTACACGCTTGCGCTCCTACTACGCTCCCAGGTTCCTCCAGCAGCTCCGCGGCCTCCTCCGGTCCCAGTCGGGTCTCCTCACGTGCGTCGAGGGGAGACGCCGCCACCACGTAGATTCAGTCTGTCTGCCTTAGGCGCGTGCCTTCCACGACTTTAAAGGGCCCGCGGCGGGAAACCTGCCCGCGGCCCTGGATGATGATGTTTCTGGGCTCTGCTACTTAAAGCAGGCTCCGCCATCCGGTCTTTGCCTTGGCAACAGGTCTCCACGCTTCCAGTCGTGTGCTTTGTTGCTGCGTGTTCCTGTTCCTGTCCTCCATTCCTGTTCCAGTTCTTGTGCTTCCGTTCCAGCTTCCTGTTTACAGATTACCCTTTGGATGGATTCCCTGGCTTGATCACTCTTGTTCCTGACCACGCTTTGGACGGATTCCCTGGCTTTGACTCCTGCTCGTACCTGACCTTGTCTCCAGCCGCCTGCCCTGATTCCAGCTTGTATCTGACTTTGCCTCTAGCTATTTGGACTTGGCCTTTCTAAGGCTTTCGCCTACTTACAAGCCCGGAAACGTGTTCCTGACTCCTAGCCTACTTCAGCCTGTTCAGGCTTCTGGTTCCAGGCCCTGTCTTGAACCCAGCTCCATTGGACCCTGTGTCTCCGCTGCTTCCTGGCTCCCTGCCTAGAGCATCCTCCATGGGATCAACCACGCGGAGGCCCCACCTAAGAGCAGCCGGCCCGGGAACCCAAGGGCTCAACCTGCGGGGAACAAGGGCCGGTATTGACAAAGCTCCAGTCGGCCTCCGCTTCCCGTTCTGCTCCACCTCCCAACAGTGGGGACCCGTGGGGGCTTCCCCACGGGTAGCGTCAACTCCACCTCGGGTTAAGGGTCCACCTCCGCAACACCAGCCCTCTCAGCCCAGCCTTAGCAAGTGCTAATTCCCTTATGCAAAAGGAGGTACCTTCTTCATAGCATTAACTTTTATGATGATGCACAAATTTCACATGCACAGGTGTTTAATAGTATTTGTGCTTTAAAAAAAAATATTCCTAAGAGGAAAATGTCTCTTTTTCTAGCAGGTGTATGCAATAACCCAACATTATAAAGAAAAAAAAAAAAAAAGATTGCGGGGAGGGAACATCCCTGCCAATTGAGCAGTTTGTTTGGCTGAATGCGCTCTCCTGCTTCTTAACACATAATATCCACGCTGATAATTGCGAGGTAAGCAAGGCTCACGTTCATCTGCTCCAAGCACTATTTATCTATTTATCACTACCAGTCACTGCCCACCCTTCAAAATAGCATTTGGCGTTATAATTATGAACAACAAGGAATGAAGGAGAGTAAATATTTTCTCTGTTTCCTCAGAGCAGAAAAATCAGCTGCTATTTATAAATCCAAGTAAAATTAATGAGGCTTTAATTTACTGTTTGCAATCAGAAATTATGAAGTCAACTACAAAGTTTTTTTTTTTTTATTTCAACTACAATAGTGCTAATTTAAAAAAAAAAAAAAAAGAAAAAGCATACACTGACACAGAAGAACCAAGCCACTCTATGACTTTGGTGTTTTAATACCAGCCAAGCTAACACTTGTGGGTTTTGTTCTCAGTGCTGCAATAGTAATGTTAATATATTCCACCTCTGCTCAAAAAGGAACCAATAGCAAGAAATCCGTCTTCCGCCAATGAAGTTGCTAGGCAACAAGAAAGCTTTTGGCTTGTGACCGATGTCTGTAAGTGGTAACGTCCACACACAGTAAAGATCTTATATCTCTTGCTATTAACTTGATTTTGATAGATTAAAACCTACTCTGCTCTTCTTTGTTCAAACTCCAGTTGCTACCCGGGAGCACTACACAAAGCCAGGAAGCACGGCTGGAAAGATGAAGGTCATTCTTGTTTTAATAACTGCATTATTCCTTATGCACAGAGTATTATAAAGATTACATTGTGTATGGTGCAAGGAACCATCTTGGATAGAAATGACAAGCCGGGGTTAAGTCTGGAATCCAAAACATAACCATTATATCTAGCTTATGCTTCTACAATGCAAGTCATCATTTTCACTATTAATTGTATTTAGCAGAGTTCTGTTGTGATTGTGATAGACTTTAAACTCTTTTACTTAATAGTACTTTTCAACAATGTGATACTAATGTTAGGACTTTACTGTATATACATTTGAAAATATCCAAGTGTGTATGTATGTGTGTGTGTATCTATCTATCTATCTCCCTAAAATTTACAACATTTTACCCTCTTTTTCCATGAATTGCCACACCCTCGACTGGATGTGTTGGCAGGCTAATAATATCCTTGCCAGCCAGAACAGCCAACGGGAAGCCTCCTCCAAGATTTCCCCCTCAGGGCCACTCCTTCAGCTGGCAAGGTTTGCTGCACTAAGAGCATCCATCTTCCTTCCCATCTTAGAAACAAGTGCAATGCTTTGATACCACACTGGCCCCTCACAGCTGGTGCTGTTAGAAAACTCCAGCACGAGTCTTTTGGGGCACAATGTGCAGAACTGTCCATCAAGCTAGGGAGAGAGAACATAGTACAAAATTTCATCTTTGTGAGACTTTTCTCACTCCAAATGACGTCAAATCTTCACCGAGGTGTACTGTGCTGTTCGTACTTTTCACTTTGCATGAAAACTGGCCCCTAAACCCTAAACCACCACCAACACCTCACCTTGAGCTATTAACTGCCCCTCCTATAGAGATATAAATACTTGACTACTCTGAAGGCCTTATAGATAGTCTCTCTCTCTCTCAGCACAAGATGCAAAATAGGAAGTATCGCAGGGCATGAAAAGGTTATCGCATGGCATGGTAAATATAAAATTACCCTAAGCACACCCCTTTTCCTTATCACAAGTGTTAGGCCTGTGATATTACAGCATTTTGATAAATCTAGGGGTTAACCACATACTCTGGCAATGAATGCATTGAGTGAAAAAACATTTTCTCTGATTTGTTTTAAATGTGCTACTTGCTAACTTCAAGGCTTGCTCGCTAGTCCTTGTATTATCCGAAAGAGTAAATAACTGTTTCACATTTACCCATTCAAGTCCTTTTATGATTTTGCAGGCCTCTATCATATCCCCCTTCAGCCGTCTCTTCTTCAAGCTGAATAACCCTAACCTCTTTAGCCTTTCCTCATAGGGGAGCCATTCCATGCTGTACCTACACAATGTTAGGTTCCATTTTAGGAGTTATTACCCAGGAAAAAGATCTGGGCATCATAGTTGATATTACATTGAAATTGTCAGCTCAGTGTGCTGTGGCAGTCATAAAAGCAAATAGAATGTTAGGAATTATTAGGAAGTGAATGGCAAATAAAGTGGAGGCAAATGCCTCTGTATCATCCAATAGTTAGACCTCATCTTGAATACTGTATGATAAAGGGCATGCAATGGCCCCCCTCCCCATGAGGAAACACTAAAGAGGATAGGGCTGTTCAACTTTGGGTATGAAAGAGGTCTACAGAATCATGAAAGGACTTGAACAGGTAAATGTGAAATGGTTATTTACTCTTTTGGATAATACAAGGACTAGGGGACACTCCATGAAGTTAGCAAGTAGCACATTTAAAACAAATCAGATAAAATTCTTTTTCTCTCAACACACAATTAAGCTCTGGAATTCAATGCCAGAGGTTGTGGTTAAGATAGCTAATGTAGCTGGGTTTAAAAAAGATTTGGATAAGTTCCTGGAGAAGAAATCCGTAAACTGCTATTAATTCAATAGGCATTTATAGTATGGGATCTATTTAATGTTTAGGCACTTGCCAGGTACTTGTGACTTGGACTTGCCATCATTGGAGACAGGATACTGGGTTTGACGGACTCTTGGTCTGACCCAGTATGGCATATTTTATGTACTTATGTTCTTAACAAATCAAGACCAAACATCTAGCCTGATCTAACTTAACACTGCTCACAAAGAAATCCTGGCTGCAGGGTGTTTCCCCTGGGGACAGAAATAAAGGTTTAGGCCCAGGGAGGAACAGCGAGGCCCCAGGAGTAAGGAAAAGATAGCTCCTTCAATATTTCTGTCCTAATTCTGAATATTAAGAAGAAGGCAACTCCTGCCCTGTGTGTTTAACTTTGATTCCTGGGGAGATGGCTGCTCCTGCTACAAGTCAGTCCTAACCGTGAGTGTTGTACTTTGAACTGTGCTGCTGAAGTAAGCAGACTACTTTTGTTACTACTTTTTCTACACTCTTTATAAAGCATTGTCTATGAAGAAAAGGCTAGAGTCCAGAGTATTCTGTCTTCCAGGTCTACTACAGCCCCAAACTGCTCATTCTGTGTTACACTCTAAAAAGGGTCCATGCTGTAGTACATTGATTATGTCATTTCTCATGTCTTGCAGAATGTGTCATAGCTACTTCTCCTCACCTGCAATTTCACAAGATTGGCTATTTTTTTTTTCATTACAATAGATTTACAGTAGACATTTGAGTGAACATCACATGTGCTACTAGCCACCATAGCAACAGATGTCTGAATTTGAGCATTGCTGACCTCAAATGCTCTACATATATCTTGTTTTCAATGAAGTCGGATCAGATTCAGAGCAGTTGTTCAGTTTTTATCCTGTATGCCATGCTTCACTGACAGTTTCTTAAAATTCATTCATTTAGTTACATCTATAGACTTTCCAAGCTATTCATGCTCAAGATACATTCACAAGACAGTAAACATCATTATAAAAGTGAAATTAAACACCTTCAAAGACAAGTATAGGTATTCGCCCACACCTATAAATAAAAACACATACATAAAAGCAAACACATATATAAAAGGGAAAGGAAAAAAAAGACAATGATACGTCACCAGTTAGACTAAAAAACATCAAGTAAACAGACTAAAAATATATCAGCAATTAGGCTAAAATACATCACCAATTAAAACCAAAAATTACTATGTGAAGACAAAAGGCACAGTCTTAAAATCACAGTTTAATCTTAAGAAGATTGGAAAAACCATCTTTATCAATCTACTAAAATGTAGGTGAGCATAAGAAATGCCACACTGGCCAGACCAAAGGTCCCTTTAGCCCAACATTCGGCCAGTCCACATCACAAGTACCCATTAGGATCCCAAAGAAAAAAGACAGGTCCTGCCTGTTCATAACCAGAGATAAGCAGTGGCTTTCCAAAGTCTACATGGCTAATACTAGTTTATGGACTTTTCCTCCAGGAACTTGTTTAAACCCTTTTTAAAATTAGGTTCACTAAGTGTTTTCCACCACATGCTCTGGCAACAAATTCCACAGTTTAATTGTGTGCTGAGTGAAAACATACTTTCTCTGAGATATATATACTTAAACATTTATGAAAATGTCATATTACATAAGAGAAAGCAACAATCAACAGTAACCGTGAGATTAAGTAGATATCAACAAGTCAAAAAAAGAATGTAGCAAACTTCCTATAAATGCATTATCACATCTCTTTTCCAATAAATGAAAAAACACAATTAGACTACTGTAGAAGCCCCACATAGACTATCTCTGACATTTTAAAAGTGCTGCTTATTAGCTTCATGGAATGTCCCTTAATTCTACTACTATTGGAAAGGGTAAATAACCGTTCCCTATTTACTTATTCCACCCCACTCACGATTTCATAGACTTTTATTATATCTCCTCTCAACTTTCTAGTCTCCAAGCTGAAGAGCCCTAATCTATTTAGCCTTTCCTCATAGGGAAGATGTTCTATCCCATTTATTATTTTGGTCACCCTTCTAGTTCTTTTATGAGATGGGGTGATCAGAACTGCACAAAATGCTCAAGGTCTGATCATCCCATGGGCTGATTCAGAGACATTGTGATAGCTTCCATTATATTTTCCATTTCTGTCCTTATAAATACTTAACATTATATTTGCTTTTTTGACTGCCGCTGCACACTGAACCAAGGATTTCAACAGTAGTGGCCACAGTGACTCCCAAGATCCTTTTTTCCTGGATGGTGACGCCTAATATGGAACCCAGCACCGTGTAACTATAGTTTGGATTATTCTTCCCTATATGCATCACTTTGCACTTGTTCACATTAAATTACATTTGCCACTTAGATGCCCAATCCATGAGCCTCACAAGGTCCTCTTGCAATTCCTTACAATTAGCTACTGATTTAACTACTTTGAAGAATTTTGTGTCATCTGCAAATGTGATAACCTCACTCACCACTCCATTTTCCAGATCATTTATAAAGTTATTAAAAAAACACCAGTCCCGGTAACATATCACTGGGGCACACCAGTCTTTACTTTTCTCCATTAACAAAAATGACCATTCTCACCTCTTCTCTGTTTCCTGTCATTTAGCCAGTTATCAATTCTCAGTAGAACATTGTCTCCTATTCCATGCTTTTTAATTTCCTGATGAACTTGTCATGAGGGACTTTGTCAAATGCCTTTTGAAAACACTGTATCAACTGATTCACCTTTGTCCACTAACCCCTTCAAAACAAATTTGTAAAATAAGAATATCCTTGGCTAAATCCATGTTTACTCTGCCCCATTAATTTATGTCAATCCAGATGGCCAGAAATTTTGTTCTTCAGAATAGCTTCTAAGATTTTGCCCAGTACCAACATCAAGCTCATTGGTCTATAGTTTCCCAGATCACCCCTGGAACCCTTTTCAAAAATGGGCATTTTGCTGGCTATCCTCCAATCCTCAGATACTAAAGCTGATATGAAGTTAGAGATTACCAGTAATAAGTCTGCAATTTCATTTTTTTAGTTGTTTCAGAATTCTGGTGTCTATACCATCTGGTCCTGTGATTTATTATTCTTTCGTTTGTCATTTTTCTCCATTACATCTTACTGGTTCATCATGATTTGCTGCAGTTTCTCTGAATCATCACCTAAAAAAATGTGTGACATAGAGGTATCTCCCTAACACCCTTCTCAGTAAAGACCAAAGCAAAGAATTAATTTAGTTTTTCTACTATGCCTTGTATTACCTGAGTGTCTCGTTTTACCCTTCAGTCATCTAGTGGTACAACTGACTCCCTCACCAGTTTCTTCTTTTGAATATACTTGAAAAAGTTTTTATTTGGGGGTTTGCCTCTCTGGCAAGCTTCTTTTCAAATTCTCTTTTGGCCTGCCTTATTTAATGCTTTACATCTAACTTGCTAGTGCCAATGCTCTTTCCTCTTTTTTTCATTTAGAGCCTCTTTCCAATTTTTGAAAGATGCTAGCAATTGTTTGATCTTCTTTCTATCTTTTCTAATGCATGGAAAGCAGAGTTGCTTACCTGTAACAGGTGTTCTCCTAGGACAGCAGAATGTTAGTCCTCACAGATGGGTGACATATTCAGATAGAGCCCGAACAGAAAACTTTTGTCAAAGTTTGTAGAAACTTTGACTGGCACACTGAGCATGCCCAGCTTGTCACTATCCGCACGGCCATGCGGGGGTCCATCTTCAGCCTTGTCTCTTAGCAAAAAAGACTAGCGAAAAAATAAAATAAACTGATGGAGAACCCAACTCAGCGGGGTAGCAAGCGGGTTTCCAGAGGACTAACATCCTGCTGTCCTAGGAGAACACCTGTTATAAGTCTGCATTCTCCTAGGACAAGCAGGATGGTAGTCCTCATAGATGGGTGAATACCAAGCTATAGGCTGCCCCCAGCAATAACAGAACCCACAGCACTTAACCATCGTGCCAACATGCACAACAACAGAAGTGCTGAGGGTGAGAATGAGAGGCAGCAAGAACCAAATATTGGGCCCTAGATAGGGAGAATTGGGTTCTTACGCTTGGATCAGATTATGAAGGACAGACTGGCCAAAGGTACTGTCATGTTGACCATCCTTGTCAAATCAGTAATGGGCGACAAATGTGTGCAAGGAGCTCCACGTCACAGCCTTGCAGATCTCAGTGATGGGGACTGCATGAAAGGGCGTCACCAACGCTGCCATAGCCCTAACTGCGTGCACCTTGACGTGGCCTCCAAGCAGAAGGCACGCCTTCTTGTAGCAGAAGGGTATATAGTCCACCAACCAGTTGGAGAGGATCTGCTTGCCCACCGCAATGCCAAGTCAGTTCTTATCAAAGGAGACAAAGAGTTGTGTGGACTGTCTATGGGCTGCCGAGCGCTCGAGATAAAAGGCAAGAGCTTGCTTGCAGTCCAGGCTAAACCCGTTCAACCTGGTGGGAATGGGGCCTCGGATAGAAGGTGGGCATAATGATGGACTGATTGAGATGGAAATGAGTCACCACTTTAGGCAGGAACTTAGGGTGAGTGCGTAGAACCACCCCGTCATGAAAGAATTTCGTATAGGGGCGGATACGTCACTAATGCCTGAAGCTCAATGACCCTGCAAGCAGAGGTGACCGCAACCAGGAAAATGACTTTCCAGGTGAGATGTTTAAGCTCGCAGGAGGGCATAGGCTCGAAAGGAGGTTGCATGAGCCGTGCCAGTACCATGTTGAGGTCCCAGGATACAACAGAAGGATGCAGAGGGGGTTTTAGATGCAATAGGCCCCTCATGAAGCAGTCCACCAAGGGCTGTATAGAAATGGGTGCACCACTAATCCTATGGTGATATGCGCCGATAGCACTCAGGTGGACGCAGATAGAGGTGGTCTGTAGCCCAGACTCCAAGAGGGAACACAAATAATTTAGCAGACGTGGAGCGGAGCATGAGAAAGGGTATAGGCCCTTCACCTCACACCAGACAGAGAACCTTCTCCACTTCAACTGGTAAGATTTCCTGGTGGAAGGCTTTCGGGAAGGCACCAGTACCTGCAACACATTGTCAGAGAGGTCAAGGGACTGTAAGACTACCCTTTCAACATTTAGGCAGTGAGGGCCAGTGACCAGAGGTTCGGTTGGCACAATCTGCCCTGATCCTACGTGATCAGATTGGGGGGAAGTGCCCAGGCATATGGGTTCCTGGATTGATAGGTCGCGCAGGATCGGGATCCAGACTTCTTGTGGCCAAATATGGGGCAACTAGGATCATGGTTCCCCTGTCCTGCTGGAGCTTCACGAGAGTCTTCCCCACCAGCGGGAGCAGAGGATATGCGTACAGTAGGCCCTTGCCCCAAAACTGGGCAAAGGCATCCGAGGCTGGCTCCCGTCTTCCCTGTACAGGGAGCAGTAGTGGATCACCTTGAAATTCTGAGGGGATGCAAAGAGATCCACATCCGAAATGCCCCACAAGTGGAAGATCCGGTTCGCGACTGTCGGGTTGAACAACCACTTGTGCGGGTGGAATGCCCGACTCAGGCGATCTGCCACCATGTTCTCTGTCCCTGCCAGGTAAACCGCTTGTAAGAGCATGTCCTTAGACCAGGCCCAAGCCCAAATCTGTTCCACCTCCTGGCAAAGCAGGAAGGAGCCCATGCCTCCTTGCTTGTTTATATACCACATTGCGACTTGGTTGTCGGTCTGGATCAAGACCACTTTGTGGGCCAGGTGATCCTGGAATGCCGAGAGGGCGTACCAGATCACTCACAGCTCTAGGAAGTTTATTTGACAGCTTGCCTCCTGCTCCGACCACATGCCTTGCGTGCAGAGGCTGCTCACGTTTGCCCCCTAGCCCAAGGCGGAGTCATCGGTAGTGAGTACCATCTGGGGAGATGGCGCTTGGAAGGGGAGGCCATTCTCCAAGTTGTCCAAGCTCTCCCATCAGGAGAGGGAGTCTCAGAGGGGCGAGGTAACTTGTACTGGCACTGAGAGGTCCTGGGTAGCTTGAAGCCACTAAGAGCAGAGCGTCCACTGTGCTACCCACATAGCTAGCCGGACAAATGTAGTGACATGAAGCGATGTTGCCATGTCACTACTTTGTTTCTGAGCATGTCAAACTTTGTTTGACATGCTCAGAAACTTGTTTGAGTTGCTTTAACTTGTTATTGATATTTATCTAATAGCCACGTTCTTATGTTCAGAAACTGTATTTTTATATTTATGTTCTCATGTTCTATGTAACGCCTTATCAGCGACTGTTTTGTTTTATGGAAACCGACCTGATTCGATATGTCTATCGAGAATGTCGGTATATAAAAATTCTAAATAAATAAATAAATAAATGTGGCCCAATAAGCAGAGCAGTATCTGGGCAGAGACCATCCAACGCCACCAGATGGAGTGTGGCAGCGATGCCAGAGTCCCTGGGGAGGAATGCTCTGGCCAGAGTTGTGTCCAGGAGAGCCCCAATGAATGGTAACTGCCTGGACAGGCACAGATGAGATTTAGAGAAATTTATCACGAACCCCAGTGACTGTAGTACCTTTGCCATCAAGTGCAGAGAGCATACAGCGCCCTCCTATGTGGTGTTCCTGATGAGTCAGTCATCCAGGTAGCGGAAAAAATGCACTCCACTGCGGTGCAGGTGTGCCTCTATGACTGCCAGACATTCGTAAAGACTCGAGGGGCTGAGGCAAGGCCGAATGGCAGCACCCAGTATTAGAAATGTCTGCGACCCACTATGAAGCAGAGATACTTCCTGTGAAGCAGGAATATTGATATGTGGGCGTAAATGTCCTTCAGATCGAGAGAGCAGAGACAAACTCCTTTGTGAAAGAAAGGAATCAGGGTGCCCAAGGAGACCATCTTGAAACATTCTTGCTGCAAGAACCTGTTTAAGGCTCTGAGGTCGAGAATGGGCTAGAGGCTGCCTGTTCTCTTTGGTATCAGAAAATACCTCGAGTAGAGCGGGGCATGGGTTCTACAGCTCCGGCTTTCAACAAGGCCGAGAGCTCCAACTCGAGATTTTCCTGATGCTCCGATAGGTCCCACACTGGGGGTGGCGGAGAATCCGCCGGGACTGTCCTGAAATTCAGGCCGTAACCATGCTGCATGATGGCCAGAACCCAGCGGTCAGTGGTAATAGGAGGCCAGTGGTCTGCGAACAGACACAGCCGACCGGTGGGTAGGGGTCTGAGGGAACTGCAAACTGGCCTCCACTCTCTTGCCACCAGTCAAAATCCCGCAGCTCGAATGGGCTGTGGTGCGGATTGGGGCCTGGAGGCACGCTGTTGGTGAGGCTGGCCTCTGGTCACAGTGCGCAGTGCCCTGGCATGGGAAGCAGGAGAGTAGTATCTCCTCTGGCAGTAGAAAGACTTGCGATGTCCATGACGGAGGGACTTGGGCATGGAGGATGGAGGGTCTGAGGTGCTGGCCAAGAGCTGCTGCAAGGTCTCGTGATGGTCCTTGAGTTGAGCAACCATGTCTCAGACCTTGTCCCCAAAGAGATTTTCTCCGGTACAGGGCAGGTCTACCAGCCTCTCCTGGACCTCTGGCTGAAGGTCTGAGGCCTCAGGCGCTAATGCCCGCAGCTGATACCCTGGCCGCCGCCTCAAAACATCATACGTTGACCTTACCTCATGCTTCCAGGGCTCCAGTCCCTTTTGTACCACTGCCTCTAGCACATCCTGCTGCTGCTGAGGCAGGTGCTCTGTCAACTCTTGAACTTCCACAAGTTCCTGTTGTATTGAGCCATGTACAATTGGTAGAAGGCGATATGGGCAATAAGCATTGCCCCTTGAAAAACCCTCCTTCCGAGGGTGTCCAGGGCCCTATGCTCTCAGCCTAGAGGGGCAGAGGAATGGGTACGAGACCTCTTGGCCATTTTTAAGGCAGACTCTACAACCACCTTGGCGTTTTTGGAAGCCAAAGGCTTGTTGGACCAGATAAAGGGCATCTGTCTTCCGGTTGACTGGAGGGACAGAGCCCGGGTGTTCCCACATCCTGTATAGAAGTTCTAAGAGAATTTCATGGCTACTACCTCCTTCGGGACATCCACAAACTGGAAAACCTCCAGCATTTTGTGGAGGGCATCCTCCTCTATGAGGAGTTTGAAAGGAATGGCTTCTGCCATAGCCCTGACAAAGCCAGCGAAGGAGAAATCCTCTGGGGGAGAGTGACACATCTCATCCGGTGGAGAAGCTCAGAAGGCAAGTCGCCAGAGTCTTCTGAAGAGGATTCCGATGAATCATCGCCTTAGGGATCGTATGGCACCTCTTCCTCACTAACGTCCTCGAGGATGACGAGGATGACGAGGGAGGCCAGCACCCATGCCCATTGCAATTGGCATCAAAGGTTGTCTCAGCTACCGCGGTGCCAGGGGTCTCAAGGGCATTGATGGTACCAGGGGCCCTTGAGGCCCCAAGGGCCCTGAGGAAACAGACAGTCCTGGGACTCCCAATGGCCTTGAAACAGGCTCGAGGGCTTCGAGCACAGTTGCAAATCTTCCTCCTCGGAGGATCCAGGAATCGGTATCACTCCAGAGGGACCTCATGGCCGATGGGGAGCCGAAGGAGCCCCGGACACCGGTTGCATCGGTAAGACACCCAACAGGACGTCAAGATGCTCCAGCAGGGTTGCTAACAGCACAGGTGCTGGCTCCGGCGCCAGTATGGGAGCCGGCACCAGGGGCGGTTCAAAGCTCCGGAAGGTTTGGAGCACCGCCTGCTGCAGCCTGAGGTCCAACTCCTCCTGAAAGTCCGGTGATGAGAAAACGGACGATGGAGGAGGAGGAGGACGAGGTGTCAACGAAGCCTCCACCATTTTGACTTGACATATCATTTTGATGTAATTTGCACCTTGGTATCACAGTGTCCTGTTGGTTATCCTCCTTTTACCAGGTCTCTGAAATGCCTATTATGTCTACATCTTTGTTCAGAACCATACATTCTAACAATCCACTCTTATTTTTTTGGACTTCTAGTATTTGCATAAAGGCAATTCAAAGTTTGATTTTTAATTGAACTGTCAATCTGCCTAGTAGATGAAGACCCTCCACCTTTTTGGTCGCCCTTCTCTGGAAGCGGTCCAGAGAAGGGCGACCAAAAAGGTGGAGGGTCTTCATCGAATGACATACGAGGAGAGCTTGAAGAATCTAAATATGTACACCCTGGAAGAAAGGAGGAACGGGGTGATATGATTCAGACTTTCAGATACTTGAAAGGCTTTAACGATCCAAAGACAACGACAAACCTTTTCCGTCAGAAAAAAATCAGCAGAACCAGAGGTCACGAGCTGAGGCTCCAGGGAGGAAGACTAAGAACCAATGTCAGGAAGTATTTCTTCATGGAGAGAGTGGTGGATGCCTGGAATGCCCTTCCGGAGGAAGTGGTAAAGACCCGAACTGTGAAGGACTTCAAAGGGGCATGGGATAAACACTGTGGATCCATCAAATCTAGAGGACGTGAATGAAGAGGGGTGGTTCACATACAGTATGCTGAACAAGCAGCAGCCCTCAAGATAGAAGGGCTCAGAATAGAAGAACAACAGGAAGCCGCTGCTGCCACAGCTGCCGCCACAGCCACCGCCGAAGTGCGCAGAAAGGCTGAGCTAGAGATCGCCTTAGACCTGTTGCAGTAAAAGGGAGAAGCAGCAGCCCTTGAAGCCCAAATTAAAGATCTTGTTGTGGGGGGGGGGGGGGGGGGGGGGGGGGGGGGAGTTGTCACAGCCACAAAAAGTAGCGGACGCAGGGATCAATAACCGGGGCACGCAAGGCCAGGGGTGGGAGGAGGCGGCAGAACACTGCACGGAGCGGCAGTAACCACAGAGGCATTCACGGAGCGGGATGCCAGTGGTCGGTGTTCCACCTTCATGGAGCGGAAGGCTGGAGTGGCATTCATGGAGCGGGATGCCAATGGTATACCACCTTCATGGAGCGGAAGGATGGAGGGCTGCCATCTCCAAAAAAAAAAAAGCAGAGGGGTGGGTAAGAGTATGTAAAATTACCGGTGAGGACATAGGCTATAGGTATTGCCAATTATTAAGCTTGTTCAATATTTGTTGATTGTTAATGTGGCTCGCGAGAATGAGCGCTACTACCTGGAAATAATACCCTTGTTCAATGTACATACACACGGTTAATGAGACTCCATCATTGCTCTAGGCTTCAACAGCAAGAGGAAATGTGGAAAAAAAAAAAAAGGATTTGCATTCACAAAAAAGCGAGGTGTAGCTTGCTTGTTACAGCGGTTACTTCCCCAAAACCAATTAAGCCGATACTTTACTTTCAATACATATCCAGCATAGCTCTCTGCTTCAACGGCAGGGGAGAAAGTCTAATACTTCACTTTCAACGCATAGCTCTCTGCTTCAATGGCAGGGGGAATGTGGAAAAGAGGATCTGTATATGGACAACAACCAACAAGGTCTGAATTACATAGTCTGAGTGGACAAAGGCATGGGTGTAGCCTGCTTATTGCTGCGGTTACTACCCCTAATTAAGCTAGATATTCACTTGGATGCGGTTCCGGCACTGCTTTCTACATTGGTGGTGGGGTGGAGGGGAAATGGAACTAAGGGGTACTAAAAGCCAGGCGTAACAAGTATGAGAAAAAAAAAAGAGTGCATGGCTTGCTGGGCAGACTGGATGGGCCGTTTGGTCTTCTTCTGCCGTCATTTCTATGTTTCTAGTTGAAATGGGTGGTTTTGAATAATTTCTCTCTGTCTGCTCTTTAAATGAACCTGGGCTACTTCTGCCTTTATCACAACTTCTCAATTAGGATATTCTAACTTCTCTATTATGCCAGTATCATTTGATAATACCTCATTCTGAACTATGCATTCCTCCTGAGTGACTGTTTGCTTTCTCCAAGATCTGGTTTAAAAGCTGCTCTATCTCCTTTTTAAACATTAGCACCACCAGCCTGATTCCACTCTGGTGAAGGTGGAGCCCATCCTTTTGGAATAGGCTCCCCCTTGCCCAAAACACTGCCCTGTTGCTAAGACATTTAAATCCCTCTTCCCTGCACCATCACTTCTCCACACATTGAGATTCCGGAGCTCTGCCTGCCTCTGGGGTCCTATGTGTGGAACACAGACCATTTCTGAGAATGCTACCCTGGAGGTTCTGGATTTCAACTTTCTATCTAAGAGCCTAAATTTGGTTTCCAGAACCTCCCTCCCACACCTTCCTATGTCATTGGTAGCCATATGTATGAAGACAACTGGCTCCTCCCCAACACTGTTTAAAATCCTATCTACGTGACACATGAGGTCTGCAACCTTTGCATCAGACAGGCAAGTTATCAAGCAATCCTTATACCCATCAGCCACCCAGCTATTTACATTGCTAATAATCGAATCACCAACTACAACAGCAGTCCTAATACTTTCCTCCTTCCCTCCTGAGCACATGCCCCTGGAGATAAAACCTCAATGTGAGGATACTGCATCATCTGGCAGGTAGTTCCAAGCTACAGGCTCACTTCATGCCACACCAAGGTGATGCTCTACTTTCAGGTGACCTAGCTCTTCCAAGACAGTGCAGGGGTTGCCAGACTGGAGTGAACCTGTTCTACTTTGTCCCTTAAGGTCTCCTCTCTATACCTTTGTCTGCCTCAGCCCCTCTAGGTCTGCCACTCTAGCCTCCAGAGATTGGATTCATTCTTTGAGAGCCAGAAAATCTTTGCATTGAACGCACACATACAACCTCTCACCAATTGGTAGATAATCATGGCACTCAGTGCAAAAGAGTAGAAGGCACCATCTTGCTGCTGGGCTGCATCTTAATATTTTTGTGTTGTTAGTTAATTAAAGTTGCTAAGAAAGTAGGGATGCTTAATCTAATGTAAAGTCCAATTTATCTGGTGTATTTTATGTTAGCTTGGCAATGACCTGCAAAGGGACAACAGTCTATTGAAAAGGGCTGGATTAATCCCCTGTTTTATCCTTGATTGACTCTTGTGAAAAAGTTCCCTCTTAATTGGAGTGCAGTAGTAGCCTAGTAGTTAGAAAGGCAAGCTGCAAACCAGGGAAGCCAGGGTTCAAATTCTGTTAACACTCCTTGTTACCATAGACAAGTCAAATCACCCTCCATTGCCTCAGGTACAAACTTAGGGGCCGATGCAATATTTTGGCCAAGAAAGTGGGCACTGAACAGTCAGCACATTTTTTTTTCATCTGGAGTGAATGCCTAATAGCCTCAATCACGTGCATTTGCTTGTGATTAGCGCTGTTAGATTCACTCTGTGTTGGATGTGCGTTGTAGAGGCGCTAATCCCCCTTATTGCAAAAGGGGATTAATTAGCGCCTATACAACCCGCGTCCAACTGCGGGTTATACAGTGCGTTCAGCTGAGCGCACTGTATTGCATCAGCTCCTTAGAGCCTCATTTACCACAGACATTTTGCCATAGACACAGAATAGGAAAAAAGCCTTAGTAAATCAGGCCCTTATATGGTAAGCCCACTGGGAACAGAGAAATACCTCCAGAACCTGATGGTAATCTGCTTTGAAGTGACAAGAAAGGCAGAATATGTAAATGAATAAATAAAATAAGTTCAAGAATGTGTTTGGGGTGGGTGGAAAGGAAAAAAAAGACACTGCAAATTAACCTAGCTTTCTCTCTTAAGTCATGCACACACACAGAATATCAATTTACCCCACAATCTCTCCTCTCTCCCAATTTTAAGTTGACAAATTTCCCAATAAAGCAATACTTACAATTCCTCTTTAATCATCAGGAAAATCACCTTCTGCTCTCAGTACTTCCTCAGTCATCAAATAAACAAACTTTACAAGGTATAGTGTTCCATAACTTAGGGCCTGCATAACAAAAAGCTTTTTTCACATTTCTACTAAATTTATTTCCCTCAAGGAAGGGGTCTGGGGAACATCTGCCTGGGCTGATTGAAGAGCTCTCCTTGGCGTATACGATAGGAGATGGTTTGTCAGATACAATGGCTCACAATTATGAGCTCTAAGAAATCAAGCTTAAAACTTCAAGTTGGATACAGGGTAAAACAGGGAGCCAATGTAATTCTTTTAACATTGGTCTAATATTCGTTATCAATACAAGCCCAGGAATCACACTGTTTAGAATCAGCTGTAATCTTTGGATCACCTTCCTTGAGAGATCAAGATAAAGTGAATTGCAGTAGCTAAGCCTCAGAGTGATTAGGGTATGAGTCATTACAATCAGGTCCTCTCTATCTAAAAAGTGATGAAGTTAGAAAATTAACTGGAGTCATTAACGACTCCCCAAACTCAGGCATGCTAGTATATTTCTCTGATCTTCAAACTGTGCCTCCTTAGCAGTTTTTTTTAAATAGTTTTCACTTTCTGCCTGGTTCCTAGAGGGAAGAAAATAAACTTTTGGTGTACATATTGCCTGGTTTAAAGTTATAAATAGTTGTCATTTGGGTATTTTGTAGAAAAAAAGACTTTTTTTTAGCATGGTGCTTTGGTAATGTAGTTTATTTATTGGATTTAAAACCCCTCTTTAGGAGTGAATATGGTTTTTCTTTGTTCCTCTGTGAATAGTTATCCAGGGGTTGGGAAAGCTAACTGGTGCAGGGACAGATTGTTTGAAATTTATACTTGACTTGGAGGCAAGATTAGAGGGAGACAAAAAAAAACAAAAACTATATGCCTACTGAGATTTTCAGCTAACTGTGATACAAACTGCAATGTTAGGATTGCTGGTGAAGAAAGAAGGGAAAGAGAGATTGATTTCATAGTCCACTTGGACAAAGATGGCCTCGCTAGGAACCAAGTCAGAATAGAAATGAGTTAAAGAAATTAGGGTATGTGGAAAGCAAAAGGCTGTTAACTAGCTTACGTGAAGAATGTTGTTACATGGCAAGTGGGAATAGTGGAACAAAGGTAATCACCAATGAATGAATAAATGTAGATCAATATATTGCACAGAGCTTAGCATAAGACTTTTTAAAACATGATAGATTCACATGCTGTTTTTTTTTCCCCTTAGTCTGCTTAGTGACAAGCCAGAATAGGTACAGGAAAACTTCTGCTGACTGCCTGATAAGGCCAGTGCCTAAACTATAAGGGAGTCATGCAGCAACAGGAAGTCTCCTAGCAAAACCACAGTTTAGGGCATGAACTTGCTGAAACTGTGAATTCTAAATAGAATAACTGCACAACCTGGACTAGAGCCAGAAATGAGATCATCAGAGAAAGAACGCCTTAGCCATTTCACGGTGATTCTCCATGCCTGTGGTCTCCTGTTTTTCCCAGATACATTGACTCACAAAATGAGGACTGTGAGGGAAGTATCTTTGTACAAATCTTTATGCATAGCTTTATTACTGCATACTATTTACTTTTACTGATTTTTGCAATATTTGCTGCAATACTATTTGCCTTTGGTGATATTTACAATATTTACATATTTAGTAAACCAAGTATTAGCTTTTACAAATTTGTGCTTGTGTGTTCTATGATGTAACATACACCACTCCTTCCACTATTTACATGGTAGGACCTTAAGCAGCAGATAAGGATAGCAGCATTTTCAAAGGTATTAGCTATGTATGGTAAGGGTGAACATAGGTTATATTGCACCAGAATTTATAATATATGGCTGAAGTGCTGGTATAAAAAAGGAGTTTGGGATATCTTGGGAATCAGGGATATAAAAGGATATAAGATTGCACAGGAGGGTTGGCTTATAACTGATAGAGGGATGGGGACAGAGAGTCTGGAGTAGTCCTAGAGGACTGGAAAAGGGCAGATGTGGTTCCTATTAATAAAGGAGGAAGTAAGGAGAAGGCGGGGGACTACCTACTGGTTAGTCTGACCTCTGTGGTGAGCAAACTAATGGAATCACTGCTAAACAGAGAATAGTGCAATTTTTGGAATCCAATGGATTGCAAGGTCTGACACAGCATGGTTTTACCATAAGTAAATCTTGTCAGACAAATCTGATCAATTTCTTTCATTGGATGACTAGGGAGCTGGATCAAGGGAGAGTGCTAAACTTACTGTACTTGGATTTCAATAAGGCCTCTGACATGTTTCCACACAGAAGACTTAAAAATAAATTCAGTGCCCTTGGTATGGTACCTAGAGTGCCTGACTGGGTTAGAAATTGGCTAAATGGGAGACAATAAAGTGTAGTGGTAAATGGAGTTTTCTCTTAGGAGGGGAATGTTATTAGCAGTGTGCCTCAGGGATCGGTCCTTGGATCTTTTTTTTTCAATATTTTTGTGAGTGACATAAAGGAAGGAATGTCAGGAAAGGTTTATCTTTTTTATGATAATACCAAAATCTGTAATAGGATGGACAGCCAGGAAAGTGTGGAAAACATGAAGACAGATCTAGTGAAGCTCGAGGAATGATCTAAGATCTGGCAGCTAAGATGTAATGCTAAAAGGTGGAGAGTAATGCATTTAGGATGCAAAAACCCAAGGGAAAGGTACAATATTAGAAGTGAAATTCTTCTAGGCACAAAGGAAGAGCAGAATCTGGGGGTAATTGTATATGATGAACTTAAAATGGCCAAACAAGTAGATAAAGTGATGGCAAAATCCAGAAAGATGCTTGGCTGCATAAGGAAAGGAATGGAGAGCAGACAAAGGGAGGTGACATTGCCTCTGTATAGGTCCTTGTTGAGACCTCATTTGGAATATTGTATACAATTCTGGAGACTACATTTTCAAAAGGATATAAACAGGATGGAGTCAGTCCAGAGGAAGGCTATTATAATGGTCAGTGGTCTTCATTCTAAAGCATATGGGGATAAACTTAAAGATCTAAATAGGTACACCCTGGAGGAAAGACAAGATAGGGGAGATATGATAGAGACATTCAAATATCTCAAAGATTTCCGTGCAAAGGAGGTGAGCTTCTTTTCATAGAAAGGAGACTCTAAAATGAGAGGTTATGCAATTAGGTTGAAAGGAGGTAGCCTCAGGAGTAATCTTAGAAAATATTTCTTTACAGAGAGGGTGGTGGATGAATGGAACAGCCTCCCAGTGGAAGAGTGTAGACAAGAACTGTATGTAAATTCAAGAAAGCATGGAATAAATACAGGAGATCTTTAAGGAAGTGATGGGAATTGTAAAGCTAAATTAATTGGACAGATGGGAAGATTAGATGGGCCATATGGTCTTTTTCTGCCATCATATATTGTTGTAAACTGTGAGGTTTGAGTGGACCCTTGAACACTGTGGCAGCTGACCATGCCCATGGGGGGAAGTCCCGTGAGGGGCCACAGGTCAGGCTTAGCTCAGGACACACAAACACAGAGTTTGATCTTTTATTAGACTGTGTAAGGAAGCCACCAGAGGTGGCAGTATGAGCAGCTGGAATAGCCCAGCAGGGCTGGTATCCCTCAGGCGCTGGAACAGCGACTCCTCCGGAGGCAGTGCTATACTGGAAAGAACTGAGAGAATGAGTATAGTGGAGAATATACAAGACCCCAGTATGGAGATCCCCAGGGTAGGGAGAGCAGACCCTCGAGGAGCGAGTATCTGAACCTTGAGAGCTGGGAGGTGAAGATGGTAGTACTCACTGATGTTGAAGATTAGCGAATCCTTCCAGGCAGAAGAGAAGGTAGGAGTAGGCAGCAAGTCAGGGAACATGGGCCCTCGAGGAGTGAGTACCAGTTTCCTGATAGCGACCTGGAAAGCAAGTGAGGCCCCTGAGAAGCGGGTACCCCGTTAGCGTTAGAGAGTCCAATAGAGATTGAAGAGGCAGACTAGATGGGTATGGAGAGCGAATCCCATCCGTAGGATTCCCGTAGGATTACCTTTGCTAACTCAAAGGCTAGCAAACATTGTAGGCTTTAAATATCCAGGCATCATGACGTCATCACGGGGGGGGGGGGGCGCCCGGAGGTTCGCGCCAAGTAGGAAATAAGAAGAAGGGCTGCGCGGTGCGCGTGCCCTATGGTACAAGCGGAGCATGTGGGAGGCAGCACCCAAGCCGGTTTGGGGACGCCGGAGAGGACAGCAGGCAGACGCTGCGGCAGCCAGGCGTCCATCCGCAGCATGAGGAGCAAACAAAGAGAAGTACGTGGAGTGAAACCATCGGAAAGGGACGGTTGCAACACATATTTCTATGTTTCCATGTTTCTAAACACCCATTTACTTTTGTAAAGTGCACTTACATGTAAATATCCTATGGACAATTCAATGGCACCCATTGTAGCAATTTTCAAAAGCCCACTTAATGGGTAAAGTGCATTTAGACAAGTAAAACCCAATTTTAAGCATTTAAAAGCTTTTTAAAATCAGGCCCTAAGAGTACTGGGTACAATTCTGGTCGCAACATCTCAAAAATTATCTAGTTGAACTGGAAAAGCACAAAGAAAGGTGACCAAAATGATAAAGGAGATGGAACAATTCCTCTATGAAGAAAGGCTAAAGAGGTTAGGGCTCTCCAGCTTGGAGAAGAGACAGCTAAGGGAGATATACTAGAGGTCGATAAAATCATGAGTGGAGTTGAGTGGGTAATGTGAATCAGTTTTTTATTCTTTCAAAAAATATAAAGACTAGGGGTCACTAAGTAGCACAGTTAAAACAAATTAAAAAAAACGTTTTCACTCAATGCACAGTTAAGCTCTGGAATTGATTGTTAGAAGATGTGGTAAAGGCAGTTAGCATAGCTGGGTTTAAACATTAAAGAAGGTTTGGACAAGTTGCTGGAGGAAAAGTCCATATACCGTTATTAACCAGGTGGGCTTGGAAAGTCACTTCTTATACCTGGTGTCGGCAGCATGGGATCTATCTACTATTTGGGTTCCTGCCAGGTACTTGTAACCTGGATTGGCCAGTGCTGGAAATAGGATAGCTAGCTTGATGGACCCTCAGTCTGACCCAGTATGGTAATTCTTATGTTCTTATTCCTAGACAACCAACTTACCTTTCATCAGCTAAGATGGAATCTCTAGGTAAACCATAATTTCCAATACTTAGCTCCTTCCTGAGCCCCAAAATCTTAGCCTGAAAATGAGTAGCAAAATCATTGCATAACTTCACTGAAGGAATTAACTGAGAATAAGGCCTACAGTGGAAGATCAGCTGATTAACTGTTACAAAAATTCTCTAGTTCTTATTAGATGATGGATCAAGTTTTTGAGAAACAAAGACATTGTTAGCTGCCTTAAGGGCCTGGGAATATTTCATTGACTGTAATTTATATTCTAGTCTAGAGGAGTCTGATCTACTCTACCACCAACAGTGTTCTGACTTTCTAAATTTCCTTTTAAGACATCAGTTCCACTGAGAGTCAATCTTTCCCCTTTCCTTAACAATTTTCTCTTTAAAGGAGACAGATTTATTCAAAATAGATAGCATCTTCCCAGAATGAGGCCAACTCTGAAATATCACAATTTCGATAAACATTTGATATTGGACCAAGAAGAGCAGTAAGCTCTGACATAGAAGGAAAATTGGAATAATGGACCCAGTCTGCTAACTCAAATTTGACCATTCAGTGGCTCAACCAAGGTACATGCAGTACCAAAATATCCTTAATAGTACAATCAGCTCTATTTCAGTGATAGAAAACAAGATCTAAGGCATGAGCTTTAGAATGGGTAGGGTCCTCAACTGCATGAATATACCCCAAAGAGGTTATATTATCCATAAAAATGTAACCATAATCATAATCCAGTTAGTCAATCTGGATATTAAAATCACTCTCGATTAATAGGTCAGGAAAATCAAGTGAAATTTCAGCTAATAAAAGAAGACCACTGCAAATACTTCAGAACACAGCAGCTAGAATACTAACCAGAAAAAGAAGGAGAGACCATATAACTGAAACCCTAGCAGAGTTACACTGGCTACCAATTGAACACAGAATTAAATACAAAACCCTATGCATCATTCACAAATTAATTTATGATGAGAAATCAGATTGGCTGAACACAGCATTACGGGTACACACTCCACACAGGAACCTCCGATCAGCAAATAAAGCACTCCTAACCATTCTATCAGTTAAAACAGCAAGACTGACACAAGTGAGAGAAAGAGCCCTATCACTAGCAGGACCCATAATCTGGAACTCAATGCCTCCAGAGATCAGACAACAAAGTGATCTCAAGGCATTCAAGAAAAGTTTAAAAACATGGCTTTTTAAACAAGCATTTTGCAAAGAGACGAGAGAATAGAGAGAAATTATTGAGGAAAGACAGAAAGGCACCAACAAACAGTACTTAGAACATTACAGTAGATTAGTCTATGAACTCTACATTACAATAAGCATAACTATAATACTATGTGTGATAAAACCACCCGTGTAAGTACCTTGGTACAATTGGTCATGAACTACTTCGCTAAACAACTATGTATAATGATATATTGTAACCGAATCTTTGACGGCACCTGTTAGAATGTACTATAGTACACTTTCACCTACATGAAATATGTGCCTACATGTAAACCGTTACGATAGTATTTTACTTAGCAACGGTATAGAAATGTTTTTAAATAAATAAATAAATAAATAAATAAATAAATAAGTAAGTCCTCTGTGACTGGTATCTATTCAGTGTTCTCTCCTTCATGGGGGAGTTTATCCCACCAGGAGGATCACTATACCCTGGATCAGACATACAGGTAATTCTCTAAATTTGGAAAGAATCCTTCAATATAAATACTCCCTCACCTTGCTTCCCAAATCTAGGACTCTATTCAAAAAAGTAGCCTTACAAAGCTGATTGCTAATAGACATTAATCTAAGTGGACTAACATGGAAAGCACATCACTTTATTCAGGGTAGTAATCACAGAGAAAGGCTCAGCTTTCAGGAGCTACTCACATGTATATGCACAGAAATGTATTTCCTCTAAATTGAAACATTTCTTCGAGAAAAGGTTCTTATTGAGGGTCAGAAATAGGTTTTGATAGCCACTGTGAATATTCAGATGTATTTCCACATATATTGTCTGAGAACAACGTTAATTTGTACAGCTTGTACAGAAATGCAAACCGGTCTGCTGCTTCTCAGGACTGGTGTTGAAAACCCATGCCTTACAGATCGTTAGAAACCAATGATAATTGAAATACTAATCCCAACCCATCAAGCCAAAAATAATACCAGCAAGAAATGAGAATACAAGTAATTTACTATTTTGTTATTGTGTTTAAATTGCTACTGTCATGTTCACCCTTCCCTTACTGTCACATATTCCTTGGCAATTGGCTAATGGAAAAGCCTCCTAAATATTATTTAATTTTAAGTGACCTAAGTTTATTTATTTTTATTTATTTATTTATTTATTTAAAATTTTTATATACCGACATTCATCAATGATATCACATCGGTTCACAGTGTAACGCAAACAAACGCCTGGGATAGCGCTTTACATCGAACAAGTATAATATTTTAACAAGAGAGTAATTGAGGGGGAGGGAGATATAAGGGGAGTATAGCATTAAATGTTATAAACAAGATTTGCAAATATATACATTATGTACAATAATAGGAGATAAAATAGGAAATAAATTTGAACAGATAAAGTAAGATATAAATTTGGGCAGAATTTTAAATGAGAGGGGGGGAGAAAGGGAAGGGGAGAGGGGAGGGAAAGGAGGGGAGGGTAGCGAGGTGGATAACATAAGATAAAAATTTGGGCAGATAACAGATGATATAAAATTTGGACAGAAATTGAAAAGAGAAGGGGAAGAAGGATGGAGGCGTGGGGAGGGAAAGGAGGGGAGGGTAGCGCGGTGGGAGGGATAGGGAAGTTAGGTGTATGCTTTGGTGAAAAGCCAGGTCTTAAGCTTCCGTTTGAAGGTTTTTAGGCATTCTTCTTGCCGTAGTTCGACTGGCATTGTGTTCCAGAGGGTCAGCCCGGCGATAGAGAGCGCACGGACTCTCGTGGAGGTTAGTTTGTAGAGTTTGGGAGAGGGGATAAGCATGGTGGCGAGATGTGGGTGTCTGGTGGGCTTATTGGATTGGTGGAGACGGAAGGATTCGTTGAACCAGTTCATTTCGGGATTGTATAAGGCCTTGTGGATGAGAGAGAGAGCCTTATATTGTATGCGGGATGCTATAGGGAGCCAATGTAAATCTTTTAAAACAGGTGTGATATGGTCATGTCTGCGTGAGTTGGTCAAAATCCGGGCTGTTGTGTTTTGCAATATTTGAGTGGGGTGGATGGCGTTGTTCGGTAGGCCGAGGAGAAGGGAATTACAGTAGTCGGTTTTGGCAAAAATGGTAGTTTGTAGTACTGTACGGAAGTCAGGGGGATGTAATAAGGGTTTAAGTTTTTTTAGGGTGTGAAGTTTAAAGAAGCCGTCTTTTAGTATATTACTGATGAATTTCTTCAGCGTGAAGTGACCATCAAGGATGATTCCCAGATCACGGACTTGTTGGGCAAATGGGATATGAGAAAGTGGGGGGGGGGGTTAGGTTGGTTTTGGGGTGAGATGAACATGATTTCAGTTTTGGCTGTGTTTAGAGCTAAATGGATGGAAGATAGGAGAGTGTTTATGGATTGGAGGGTGTCATTCCAGATATCCATGGTTTTCGATAGAGAGTCGGTAATTGGTATGAGCATTTGATGTTCTGCCTTTACCAAACTGGTCTCAAGGCAGATTACAATCAAACTTATAGCTAAATTCCTGTTGCAAAGTGATCATAGAGAAACATGAAGAGGCATATTTGGGAGGGAATAAGATATGAGTAGAGGTAGGGGAGGATTGCAGTGGTCATCTAAGGCTGGGATGCTCAAACCGTTCCTAGGGCCCCCGCCCGGCGGGTTTTCAAGATATTCCTAATGGATAAGCTTGAGAAATATTTGCATACATACGGGGTAGTGCATGCAAATACATTTCATGCATATTCATTAGGGATATACTGAAAACTTGACTGGCTGGGGGGCACATAGGAGCAGTTTGAGCACCCCCGATCCACTGATCTAAGGGAAAGGATACGGTAACTGCTGCCAACCCATATTTGGTAGAACATTTTGTACTGTCAGCAGTTAATTAATTTTGTGTGTGTGTCTCTCTCTCTCATAAATCCCACCCAAACTCATCCCTGATCCCACCCCTTCCAAAAATTTGCATTCACGCCATGCGCTACCGTTATCGCATGCATTAACACCATAACGCATTTTGATGAATGACCCTGTAAATTCTGATATTTACCCAGAAGAATACCGAGTCATTTTTTTCGACTCATTTTCTCCTGTTTTGGTTCTTGTCATAATAAACCCTGATAAATTCCCAGGAAAAATAAAGAATAAGAAAAAACAGAAATTAAGGTCTCTAAACATAATGGGGTAAATTTTCATACCTGCGTGCACACATGTACGCCCGATTTTATAACAGAGGATTTACGCGCGTAGGGCTTTTGAAAATCCAGCCCAATGTAAATAAGAAAAACGGAAGAACAAAAATGAATGTTAAATCACATTATATAAAAATCATAATATTGTGAGAAGCAGGAAAACAACCCAGCAAAGAAAGCAAATGAAAAACCATCTCAATCAAAGAAAACCACCCTCAACCCCAACCCACAGTGTCTTGTAAAAGTCTTCACACCTTTGTAAGTTTCACATTCTATTGCCTAAAAAATACGAAGCAAAATGCAGCAAAGTAGAATTTTTTTTACTGATTCGTATATCATATTCTACAATTTCACTGTGAAAGACCAATTACAGAAAGATTCCAAACGTTATTAAGTAGAAAAAAACAAAGGTCTTGATTGCATAAGTCTTCACACCCCTTGATTCACTAGCAACAGCAGTAATGGGTGATTTAGGATACGCTTCTTCTAACTTTGCACAATGGGATTGTACAGGTTTTGCTCATTTTGTCTTAACAGAAGATCTCAGGCTCTTTCAGGTTGGCTGGGGATTGCCTGCAGACTGCAGTATTCGAGGGTTGCCACAGATTTTCTGTTGGTTTCAGGTCTGGGCTTTGACTGGGACATTCACGAGCATTCATGTTCTTCTTGCTGAGCCGCTCAAATGTTGCTTTTGCTTTGTGCACCCGCTGAAAGGTAATTCTTCTCACTAGTTTTAGTTCTATAGCAGACTTTGTACTGTCCCATCCTTTTCTCCATTTTCACAAGCCTCCCTGACCCAGCTGCTGCAAAGCATCCCCACAACATAATGCTGCCTCCACCATGCTTTACTGTACGGTTGGTATTAGCAGGATCAGACGCTTATTTTTGTTGTATGCCACGCTTCGCTCAAGCACTGAGACTAAATAGCTTCACTTTGGACTCATCAGATCACAAATCTTTTTCCCGCACATGCGCAGTGTCCACTAAATGTTTCCTTGCAAACGCAATGTGGAACATCAGATGACTTTCCTTCAGCAGTGGCTTCCTTCTTGCCACCTCCCATTCAGGCCATGTCTGTGCATACCCAGTGCCACCGGGTGTGCAAACCGTGAAATTGCATAGGGCGGCATACCCGGGGGGGGGGAACGGCAGGCGCACGGAGAGGTCCATGGAGATGGACCCGATCCCATCGGCAGCAGAAGAAGTAAGAGGCCTACATGCCACAACTGAGAAGAGGAAGACCATCCTGCAGCTCCTTCTCATGTGCCCAGCCCTGTGGCACTTAGCACCTGCGGTGCTAGTACTTCCTGTATGCTCATCTCCTGCATCGTGAGATGAGCAAACAGGAAGTACTAGCATCATAAGTGTTCAATACCCTGGAGCCGTCAAAGAGAAGGAGGAGCTGTAGAACGGGCTCTAGCTCTACAGCAACTCCTGCTCTTCCCAGGATAGCAGCAACAGCAGCTGCATGTGTGTGCGTGAATGGGAGCCGGCCTGGGTTGCTTTTGTGTGTGTAAATAATGGGAACCTGCCTGGAATGGTGTGTGTGTGTGAATAGAAATGTACCTGGAATGGTGTGTGTGTGTGTGGAATGGGTGTGTGTGTGTGTGTGAGTCTGAGAATGGAAGCCTGCCTGGGATGGGTGTGTGTGTGTGAATAGGAGCCTGTCTGGGATGGATGGATGAGGGGTGTATGTGCGTGAATGTATGCATGCATGGGAGCCTGCCTGGGATGGATGGATGGATGGGGGTATATGTGCGTGAATGCATGCATGGGAGCCTGCCTGGGATGGGTGGGTATAAATGGGAGTCTGCCTGGGTTTTGTGTGTGTGTGTGTGTGTGAGAAAGAGAAAATGGGAGCCTGCCTGGATTTTGTGGGTGTGTTTGTGTGAAAGAATGGGGCTGCAGTTGGATCCTTACCTGTCAGCAGCCAAAATGAAGAGGGCCCGAGGCTGCTGGCAGATCCCAACCAAAGAAGTAAAGACACCTGGGTGTGTGTGAGAGGAGGATGATATGTTTATACATGTTTGAGAGGAAGCATATGTATGCGTGAGTTTGTGTATATATATATATATATATATATATATATATATATATATATATATATATAAGAAAGAAAGAAAGTTTGTGCACCCCACTCCCACTAGTCCATGACAATCTATGGGTGACTGGAAATCAAAGGTTCCAAGGTGTGGAGAGTGTGAATTTTAAAAATCCTTTTTTGTTGTATTTTTTGGGTGTTGGTTGAAGTATCTGCTGTTTTAAAATATTTTATTAGTGTTTGGGACATTTAAAAAAATTGTATGAGTTTCTAATTATTCAGTTGTTTATTCATCGGCTGCTTTTTAAATATTATTAGTAGTAGGTTTTTACTATTAAAATTACATATTTATTTTATTTCTTGATTTTGTTTGATGTTTGAGGATTGGTGATGGTTCTCTTTTTTGCATTGAGGCACTGCATAGAATCTGGCTTCTTGCAGTTTCTAGTTCAGTTTTTGTCTGCACGTTTGTATTTCTTCTTTTTGGTTGCTCTGTTCTATATTTGGTGAGGGTCTGTTTATGTTCTGCATGTGTGACTGAGGTGAGGTATTCTTCGAATAGGAACTGTATTATGGGTTCCAAGTGTCTTTCTTGCAGGGATTTCTGGTTGGCACAAGGCAATGCACGTCAATATAACAATGTAATTGATATGGCATTTTTCACATAAAATGTTACATTAAATACATACCTTTTAACTGTGTGTGTGGAGAGGGGCGGGGGAAGGGGAAGAGAGCACATTGTGTGTTGCGTCTGTCGGTCTCAGATGGCTTCGACCTCTGTGCCTCATCTTTCTTCCTGCTCTCTCCTCCAGCCTTGGGAAGATGGCTGCCGCCGTGTCTTCATGCCGCTCTCTCCGGCGTCCCCAGAATGGAAATGGCAAGGCTATCTGCCATGTTTTTCCTGAGGGCCTCCTAGGGTGCGCGTGCACACACCATCCACGTTTTTATCCACGTCATGGCGGGAACCTCGGGGGTGTCCCCCTCGAGTGACGTCATGCTAACCGGGTATTTAGCCTGCCCTTCGTTTGCTAACAATTCGAGTCAGCAAGGATTGGATAGGCCTCCGGTCTGAGCTACTCTGCCGCTTCCTTGCTGCCGCTGGAAGCTCTTTCTGCCCTTCGGGGTATTTCATCTAACCTGGGTACCCGCTCCTCGGGGGCCCTTTGCTTTCTTTCAGGTGCCTATCTGGGATCAGGTACTCGCTCCTCGAGGGTCTGCTCTCCCTAACTTGGTGCCTGCAACTGCTTTTGCCTGCCGGGATCTCCATCAATGCAGCTTCCAACTTAGTGAGCAATCTAACCTGTGTCAGTCTATCTCGCCTACAGCTCAGCACTGGGAACCTACATCCGGGACTCCCTATACTACCGAGAGCTGCTAACATCTACCATTGTGGGACGGGTCACCTCTACCGAGGGCCCCTGGACTGCTCTTACTGGATCACCTCACTACTGCCACCTCTGGTGGTATCATCCTGCTGTATAATAAAGATAAATCTTCTGTGTTTGTGTGTCTCAAGTGTAGCCCAGTACTGCGGTTCCTCGCGGCGCTCCTCCCTGTGGGAGCGGCCATCACCGCAGTACCCAAGAATCCACTCCAACACCGCAAAACCATAACATTGAGCAAGGCCATATATAAGGTTCGCCTAGGTCCCTTAATACCCTTGGCACTGACCATGGATTCCAGGACAGGGGATGAATACCTAAGGATTGGGGGAGGTCTCCATTTTTAAAGCTGGATCGCTGGAGGGAGCTGGGCTGACTGAATGAATGGGAAGGGGGTGGGGGGGGGAGGGGCGGCACAGTACTTATTTGCACAGGGCAGCAAAAAAGCTAGCACCGGCCCTGTGTTTGTGGAGTAATCTTGTAATTGTTGAACAGTCAATATTTTTCCTACTCTCAGCCAAAACCCTCTGTTGATTTTATAATGTAATCTTCAGCCTCACAGTGACCTTCACAGTAGTTTCCTTAGCCTGCAGCTGCTGACGTTGGAGGGGCAGCCTGATCACTGTAGTGTCATGGTGGTGCCAAACTGTTTCCACTTTACAACGATGGACCTGACAGGGCCCCAAGGGGTGTTCAAACATGCTGAAATTTTCTTATAGCCTCCCCCCCAATCTGTAGCTTTGAATATCGTCATCGCAGAGCGCCTGCAGCAGCCCCTTGTTCAGCACGTTTTGACCTTTGCTTCAAATTCACTTCATACAACAGAAGCGGCGTGCTTCTTCATCCAGGAGTATTTGAATCAGCTCAAGTACTGCGACTGGACACAGGTGGGCTCTGTTCAACTTATTATGGGCCTTGTTAAGGCAATTTTTTAAACCACAGCTCATTTGGGTTTGCTATGATAAAGGGTGTGAAGACTTATGCAATCAAGACTTTTTGCTCTTTTTTTTTTTTATTAATTACATTTGGAATATTTCTGTAATTGTTTTCATGTAAAAGTGTAGAATGTGTTGCATAGATCAGTGAAACAAACTCCCATTTTAATTAATTTTGATTTACATTTTTTAGACAGTAGAATGTGAAAAAATGTACAAGGATAAGAAATATTTACAAGGCAATGTATTTGTATATTTTTTCAGATTTTGCAGCCATATCAGAAATCAGAATTGTAATCCTTGATCAGATCCACCAGACCCACAACTAGAGTCTATTCATTTAACTCAAACTTTAACATTATGCACTTTTAGAGAGCCTGAAGTAATAAAACCGGAGTAAAAATTATGAGCTTAAATTTAACTTCTGATGCAGTATGCAAATGGTATGCTAATGCATCAGGAGGCAAAAAAGTGCACAAACCCAAAACTTATGCACAGAAAACATACTTAACACACTAGGGGAGGCATATTCAAAGTGGGCCAGATTTTAAAACTTAGGTGCGGGTGTAGATTTGTGCGCGCAACCTGGCGCGCACAAATCTACGCCCGATTTTATAACGTGCGCGCAGCCGCGCGCACGTTATAAAATCGGGGTTGGTGTGCGCAAGGGGGTGCACACTTGTGCACCTTGCACGCGCCGAGCCTAGGGGAGCCCCGATAGCTTTCCCTGTTCCCTCTGAGGCCGCTCCGAAATCGAAGCAGCCTCGGAGGGAACTTTCTTTCCGCCACCCCCCCACCTTCCCCTCCCTTCCCCTACCTAACCTGCCCCCCAGCCCTATCTAAAACCACCCCCTTACCTTTGTTCGCGAAGTTGCGCCTGCCTCCAGGCAGGCGTAGATTACGCGCGCTGGCGACGGCCGGCCCGCGATCCTGGGCACAGCGGCAAATGGCCGCTGTGCCTGGAGGCTCCCGCCCTGCCCCCAGACCGCCCCACCCCTTTTTCAAGCCCCGGGACATACGCGCGTCCCTAGGCTCAGTGCACGCAGGGGCAGCTTTTCGGGGGTTACGCGCGTAATCCTTTGAAAATCTGCCCCAGTGTGTTCTGCGCTCAGTAGCCAGATAAGTAGGACTTATCCAGCTATCTAGTGGGCTGCTGGATATCAGAGTATATTCAGTGGCCATTCGATAGCCAAATAAGTCATTTATTTAGTTATTTATATTCTGCTTTTTTGGCCTTTCAAAGCAGATTACATTCAGGTACTGTTGGCCACAAAATGGATGGGAAGTGGGCGAATCAGGATGCTAGCTGGATACTGTTGAATATCGGGCCCATTATGATTACATTCAGGTACTACATAGCTTGATGCACTCCCTACCTAGCTTCAATCAAGCTAGGGAGAGAGCCCATTGTACAAATCAACTCCTCTTTTACTTTTCATTGTTCCAAATGACAGAAAATCTTCACTGATGTTAACTTTGCTGTTCACACCTCTGACTGTATGTAAAACTGTCCCCGCAAACCTACCCCACCCCGAGTTAAAAGTGCTCCCTCTTACAGAGATTTAAATAGCTAAGTTATATATTGGTCTCTACAGAGTCTCTCTCTCTCCACCCCCTTTTTGGTAGGTAACATGCCTGCAGTGGATTAATCAGCATGCATTGCAAGAATTAGCATTGGCTTGATAAATTACCTGTGCAACACAGGAGCAGGGAAATGAGCCTAACCACACACCCTTTTTATCACGGGTGCTATTTTCACTATATTTATAGCTTTTTGATGAATCTAGATCTTAGTTTGTACCCCAGGCAATGTAGGATGAAGGGACTTGTCCAAGGTTACAAGGAGCAACAATGGAATTTGAACCATGGTTTGCAACCCACAGCTCTAAGCATTAGGCTACTCCTCCCCTCCACACAGAAAATATTTTGTGCGCACAAAATCGTGCCTTCTGCACATAAAGCAAGATTTATGCACAGGAAACATGATTTGTGCACATAAAAAAAACTCTGTGCACAAGGCAAGTTCTTTGCACAAAAAACATGCTTTATACACAGAAAATGTTATTTGTGCAGAAATGTTGTTCTAGGTATAGAAATTCCGCACCATGAACTCTGCTTTCTGCCCAATAGACTGTGAGGGGCAGCAGGGATAGAAACCACAGCCCTGGGTGTTCAAGGCCTGGGTCCTCTGGCTCAGTACAAATGCTGTAGGATCTGTCAAGCTAAACAGAAGCAGAAAGAACCACCTCCAGAGGCTCCCTCTTGGACCAGCATTAGGTGTGGCCTAAACTGAGGGCTGGATACAAGGAGCCCTAGTCTGATAGAGTTTGCTCCATGATACTACTGTTCTCCTGGCCTGTTCCTGTTCCAGCTCTGGTCCTGATCTTTGGTTCCTTCCTTGTCCTGCTTCCTCCTAGTAAGTCCTGGTGGCTGCCCGCATCAAAGGACCCAATTCACAGAGAACAGCAATTGCTTCAGGCAGAAGAACATCTGCTCCAGAGCTCCCGGCCTTTCTGAAGAACGCTCTTGCCCAGGTGTGGTACCTCCTTCTCTGCCCTCAGTGGAGCGGGCCATGACATAGACTAATATTAGCCTGAGAAACTTTACTCCAGCTCTGACCAAGAGTTACACTTCCAGCATTAAGAAACCATGCTGGTTCACATTAGCATTAACCTTCATTAACACTGGATTTAAATGCAATAATTTGTATGCACAGTTTTACACAGATTTGTGCACCCATTATTTGCACATTATACTCCTTGCTTTATCAAGGAGTAAAGTCTGCGCATATTTACGAGTAAAACTGCCCACAGCCCAGCACACCTTATTACAGGGGGACAGAAAGAAGCAAGGGTTTAACTCCATGTTTGCAAATTTGCAGGGAGATGGGAAGGCTAATACTTAGGTCATCAAGCCGGCCATCTCTAAGCTCCACATCCCACCTTAACAAAGTTGTGATCTCTGGACTCAGAGACACAAATCCATTTTTGAGAACTGAAAATAAAAGCATCAGCAAGATGCTTAATGAGATCTTAATCCAGACTGAGCACTGGTCCCAGTGGGTGGAGTGGCTTTCTTATTAATCTACAGTGGAGTTTCTGGAAACTCCATAAGATCGGGCACTGAACATACACCATGGCCCGATGAGCCCTTTTTAGAAAGCTTCTTTTAAATGGTTACAGGACTAGCAGAGATATTGTAGTATATCATTATTATTTTAAATTTATGCCTTGCTCTTCTCAGACTCAGAGCAGTTTCCAAAAATAAAAATCTTAACATACAATAAAGTTACACAATTACAGAAGCAGAATAAAATATAAAACAGTTGCATTCAATTTAAAATTCAAGATTTATTCTATTACAAAAGAACCAGAACAAAACCCATCCCGATTTCCCTCCATTCCCTATCCCAGCTCCCTTCTCTCACAAAGGGATTGAGAGATATCCAAACTCATGACCCCCTTGCCCCAATGCACACTTTCTCACAAAAAGGGTTGGGGTAAAACACCCCAGAAAGGATGGGACAGAGCTTAAACTCAGTCCAGACCCTCACTCATCATGGACTGGGGCACAACCCTCCCTGTATTCTCCCCACATGTTACAGACACTCATTACCCAAGCCCAACTTCACACACCATCCCCCAATATTTCATCCCTACCCCATGAAAGCAAAGATCTTCAGTGCAATTGCTAAAAAAGCAAGGATTATGATGCCTTGCATACTGCCTAACAGGCAGTATGCAAGGCATCATAATGTTGCTGCTCAGCAAATGCCTACAGTTTCTGGAGCCCTGAGGAAGAGCAAGGAGAAGCCCCGCTCACAATCAGCACGCACAGCCCAGACAAATTCCCCAACAGTGCCATCTGGAAAATATCCCCCAGCACGTCCCCTTGCCTAACCACTAATAGCTGTTATAATCCCCATTCCATTATATCTTTGAAACGTAGCATTTTTTACATTAAATCTATCAATCTAGTCTGTTAAAAAAGCATTTTCACAAAAAAAACATACAATCAAAATTTTACAAATCTGATATAAAACAAAAATGTTTGAAATCTTTGATTTTTCTTATTCCTGCTCTGTGGCAGTAGGTGATGGTTTCTGACCGAAGTCGCTAGACCTGTGGTTCCACGTCTGCGAGACGTAAACAGAGCAGCCAGTGGACAGAGCATGGAGCCTGACAAGTTTTTAAAGAAAGTACCATTTCAAAAAAAATGAAGGCATAATTAAAAATAGTCCAGAGCCCCAGAGGAAGACGTTTCAAATAATCACGCAAGGAGCATTCAGGAAGCTTCCAGGAAGCATTGCCTACTTTGTTTTTTTACGGAGCTTTAAGTACTTTTCTGGAATGAGAATGCAATCAACAAATCCTTATTTCTGATCAGTCTGACGCAATTCATATCACACAACCAGCTGCTGTTAGAACTGCTACTCTCCATTTCTTCAAATACAAGACAGAGAGAGAAACATGTGGTAACAATAGAAACCACAGTTCTCCAGTATATGCAGAGGGATAAATTGGAGAGCGAACAGGCTTTTCTAGGGGTAAAAGTCAAAACTGCTCACAACGGTGCAAACTCTGCAGTACCTTGTTCAATAAATCCTTAGAAACGGGAGCGGTGCTGCAATTCTGGAGGAGGGCAGAGGTAGGTGGTCCTCACGCCATAAAAGTGGGAGCAGAGAGGAGCCTGGAAACCGCAGGCTGGTAAGTCTTACCTCAGTGGTGGGAAAATGAATGGAAATGCTGCTGAACGAAAGGAATAGTCAACTATCTACAATCCAAAGAGTTACTGGATTTCAGGCAACATGGTTTTAGCAGAGGAAGTGCTGCATTCGTGGACCCCTGGGCCAAGGCAGGGTTGGTGCTACCTGCGGGGAGGAGCCCTGCAAGTTCCCAGGGTCAGCAGGCGGACCCAGATGGAGCAGAGACCCAGTGGAAGCTTCGCCTATACCAGCCCTCGTTCCCCATGGGTTGAGCCTTTGGGTGCCGGGGTCAGCAGGACTTAGGTGAGGTCTCTGCGGATGGTAGAAGAGAAGGTCCCAGGGTTGCTTGGATCGTAGGCAGGCAGAGGTCAGGCAAGTCTAAGGTCCAGGCAAAGATCAGAAGCAGGCAGCGGTCAGGCATATCTGTGATCAGGCAGTGGTCAGAGGCAGGCAGCGGTCAGGCATATCTGTGATCAGGCAGTGGGCAGAGGCAGGCAGCAATCAGGTGTATCCATAAACAGGCAGTGGTCAGAGGCAGGCAACGGTCAGGTATATCAGAGATCAGGCAGTGGTCAGAGGCAGGCAACGGTCAGGCATATCTGTGATCAGGCAGTGGTCAGAGGCAGGCAACGGTCAGGCATATCTGTGATCAGGCAGTGGGCAGAGGCAGGCAACGGTCAGGCATATCTGTGATCAGGCAGTGGGCAGAGGCAGGCAGCAATCAGGTGTATCCATAAACAGGCAGTGGTCAGAGGCAGGCAACGGTCAGGCATATCAGAGATCAGGCAGAAGTCAAACCAGGGAATCCATCCGAGAGGAAAGGAGGGACGGATAGGTAGGATAGATGGGCGAGGAGAAGAACAGGCCGGCAACGAGGAAGAAGCTGACGAACTGAAGAAAAGGACGCTGGAACTGAAGAACTGAAGACAAGGACGCTGATAGCAACACGTTCTAGTGAGGAGTAGGTGGACCTGTTGCTGAAGTGATGAAGGCAGGAGCGAGTGAGACCTTTATAGGGCTTTGGCAGTGAGGTCATCATCTGGCGCCACAGGGCTTTTCCCGCCACTGGCCTTTTAAGTAAACTGAGGGCTGGCGCACACGTGTGCCTAAGGAGAAGCCCATCAACTGAGGTCAGTGGCATCTGGCCGTGTGGAGAGTTGGCGCTGTCTTGCCATGTTGGGAGTGTGGTGGGCCACCACTTGAGGTATGGACAGCACATCGGGAGTCGGCAGGGAGCCCCCGGCTGAGGAGGTGAGTGCAGTGGTCTGTGGGAGCAGCCCACAGACCACCAAATGTAACAGGAAGGTCATGTCAAACGAATCTGATTTTTTGATTGTGCAACTAGAAAATAAGATCAAGGAAAAGAGCTTAATGTGATTTATCTGGATTTCAGAAAAGGTTTTGATACTGTCCCACACAGAAGGCTCTTAAACAAAATGAGAAGCTTGGGAGTAGGTCCCAAGATGGTAGAATGGATTACAAACTAGTTGACTGACAGATGACAGCTAGTGGTGGTAAATGGAACCTATTCTGAGGAAAGAAGAGTGATAAGTGGAATGCTTCAAGGACTGGTTCTGTGGCTGGTTTTGTTCAATATCTTTGTGAGCAACATAGTGGAAGGATTAGAAGGAAATGTTTGTCTTTTTGTGGATGACACTAAGATCTGCAACAGAATGGAAACACCTAAAGGAGTGGAGAAAAGTGATCTAAGAAAACTGGTCAAAATTTGGCAACTGGGATTCAATGCCAAGAAGTGCAGAGTCATGCGTCTGGAGTGCAAAAATCCAGAGGAGCTATATGTGATGGGGGGGGTGAGAAAGAGACTTCAGGCTGATAGTGTTGGATGATCTGAAAGCAGCAAAGTAATGTGACATGGTGCTGGTTAAGGCCAGATGAATGCTGGGCTGCAACAAAAAAGGCATAATCAGCAGTAAAAAGGAGGTGATATTACTCTTGTACAGGTCATTGGTAAGGTCTCATCTAGAGTACTGTGTTCAGTTCTGAAGACCGTATCTTAAAACAGAGACAGAATTGAAGCAGTCCAAAGAAAAGCAACCAAAACAGTGTGCGGTCTGCATCAAAAGCCATGAGATGAAACTGAAGGATCTAAGTAAGTATACCCTGGAGGATATGATACAAATATTTAAATACTTGAAGGGTATAAATGATGCATGGGAATTGAGCCTTTCCCAATAGAAGGAAAGTTGTAGAACTAGGGGTCATAATATGAAGCTTCAGTGGGTAGACTAAGGAACATCAGAAAATATTTTTCATGGAAAGGATGGTGGATGCATGGAATGCCCTCCCGGTAGAGGGAGTTAATATGAGAACTGTAATGGAATTCAAAAGAGCTTGGGATAAACATAGAGGATCCCTAGTGACTAAAGGATGGAAATGAAGCATTGGGGTAACCTTCACGGAGTGGCAGTTACTACCCTTGACAGAAGGCTTGGAGGTAACCTGTACGGAGTGGCAGTTACTATATTAATAGAATAAAAATTTGTTGGGAAACCCGGCCGCCGGCTGCCGCAGCTGGGTCCCCCTTCCCTTACCAGCAGATGCCAGCGTCAGCTTCTGTCCTCTCCGCTCCTATACAGGCCACTCCGGGGCCTTGCTGCGGTGTCCTCCCCACGAGGGAGATGCCGTCAGTCTCCTCATGGACTCTGCCCCTTAGGTGCGCGCGCGCAGCCGAGCCCAATTCTTAAAGGGGCCGCGGTGGGAAACCTCGGCCCGGCCCCAAATCGGACATCATCAGCTGGGGCCTATTTAAGGCCATGCCAGGCACCCTTTCCTTGCCTTGGTAACAGGTCAGCTCATGCGAGTAACTAGTTGCTTGTTCCTGCATTCCAGCCTCTCTTCCTGTGTTCCTGCTTGTCCAGCCTCTGTTCCTGTGTTCCTGCTTGTTCCAGTACCTGTTCCTGAGTTCCTGCTTGTCCAGCCTGTGTTCCTGCTTGTTCCAGTATCTGTTCCTGAATTCCTGTGTTCCTGCTTCCATGGTTCCGCTCCTTTTCCTGTTCCTGCCTTAGGTTGTCTCCTCGGTTCTGACTTCGGCCTGGTATCTTGATTCTTCTATCTTCTGCCCGTCCTGACCTTTGACATGTTCTCTGGCTCCTGCTTGTCGTCTTCTGCCTGCCCTAACTTCTGGCCTGGTTTAACGTGTTGCACCGCTGCTGCCCGCCTCGACTCCTGGACCATCTTCGCTCTTCTGGACCTCCGTCAGCCTCGACTCGGACTGCATACTGGACTTCCCTCCGCCAGGAGACCTCCGCCTAAATCCTGCCGGCCCCAGCACCTAAGGGCTCAACCTGCGGGGAACGAGGGCTGGTATAGGTGAAGCTCCTGACAGGTCAATTTTGTACCAATTTTGCACCACCTCCCGGCTACGAGAACCACTAGAGGGCCTTCCCTCAGTGGTTTCACCAGCTCTCGAGCCGGCTCAAGGGTCCACAGTTCCAACAAAATGAATTAAAAGTATAAGTAAATAAAGCTTGCTGGGCAGACTAGATGGACTACGTGGGTCTTTTTCTGCCGTCATTTACTATGTTACTTTTACCCATGCGGTTTGCATTAATAATCAAAGTAAATGTCCCTGATGTGAAATTTTAACCAGATAAGTTATCTGCTTGCCAAGCAGCTGAATATGAACCTCTATAATAGTATTATCACTGCAGCAATGTCATTATTGCCCTCTCTATCACAAGGTCTTAATACCTACAGCGAAAGAAGGCATAATGGGTGCTCAAAAATGTAGTCACACTGATCTTACGTCCCACAGATGAAGCTACTAATTAAATTATGGAAACGCTGCCAACACATCAGCGCCTGATAAACCCCAGCATCAAATGGACAATTACTTTGTATTTGTTTCTGTCATATATAAAGGGCATTTTGTTAAAGATGATGTTAAATGGACTCTTAGGATTCAATTCATCAAAGAATTTTACATAGGCATTTCTCAAATCACCAAAACACTGGCACAGAGCACAAGAATCCAGGATATGTCTTTAATTCAAAATGACCAGTATGCAAAAAAATGGAATTAAAAACTCTATAGTATGTTATTTTACTAATAGGTATATGTTTAGTTAATTAATTTACACAGTAACATAGTAAATAATGGTAGAAAATGGTTCATCCAGTCTACGCAGCAAGTTTTTGGTTTTTTTTGTTTAAGGTAGTAACTGGTTACACGGGTTAACTTTTCTTCATTTCCAACCTTTAGCTATTAGGGATCTCCTGTGTTTATCCCATGCCCTTTTGAATTCCATGACAATTCTTGTCTTCACTCTCTCTTCCAGGAGGGTATTGCATATATCCATTACCCTCTCCGTAAATAAATATTTCCTGATGTTCTTGGGTCTACCCCATATTAGGTCCCCTAGTTCTACCGCTTTTTTTCTAGAAATAAAATTGCTGGCATTCTGATGCAGGGCCATCTTTTGGGAAAGGGGGGAGAATTACAGCAACTGCGCAGAGTCCCCTCCCCCTCCTCCAACTGCAGTTCTGCTCCCTGCAACTTTTGCAGGGTTCAGTCACCACATAGGCCTGCCTCCTTCCTCCCCTTCCTCCTGCCAGGAGGCATAAGGCAGCAGCGCTTTTATCTGCAGATGCCTGGTCTACCATTGACAAGGCATGGAGAAAGCACCAGTGGAGGAAGGAGAATTAAAAAGGCAGAGGCATCACTGGTGCATTTCTCTCTCTTCCCTCTCCCTCCAGGTGGGGAAGGGTGACACTGACCAGAGCAGAGCAGAGATACTCTGCTCCCTAATCCGGTTCCTTCCCTCCTGGAAAAAAATAGGTACCTATGTACCATCACGTACACGCAGAAAAAAAGTCCTGCATTTAATATACTGCCTTTCAACCAAATCAAGTAAAGTGGTCTTACACTTCAATAATACAACAACGATAAGATATGCATAAAGCAATAACAAAATCATACAATTTCATTTTCAAAACAAAAACCCATCGGTTCTTACATAATAGAAATAAACTCAAATGCTAGCATTGTACTACACAAGACAACATTGTGATATTATACTAGACAAAATCTGAATAGAAAAACACAACAAAACAAATAAAATCAATAATTAAATCTTTAGATATACCTTATCAATTCTTTAAAGCATACTTAAAGAACCATATCGTAACCCCTTTCGTAAACTTCACGTAATTTTGTTCTGTCTGAACCTCTAGGGGAATTCCAAAGAACCTGAGCTTGATAAATAAATTCAGTTCTAGTAATTTCTAATCAATATCTGTAGGGGAAGGAATTCTAAGGAGATCGTGCTGTGATGAACGAAAGGATAAAACCAGTCTATATGATGATAAGAAATCTGCAAGGTATCTAGAATGGCCCCTATAAAGTGCTTTGAATACAAAATAAAATCTTAAATGTAACTCTTCAAATGATGGGTAGCCGATGTAGTTCCTCTAAAGGAGTGGCAGCATGCTCATATTTCCCACAGCCAAATATCAATTTGGCAGCGCTTGGAGTCACTTTAAGGATACCACTTGAAGCCTATGGTAGCAGGCATCGCAGTAGTCAATGCAATTTAAATCAAACGCATGCACCAACTTTTTAAGTCCTAAACTGGCGAATATAGCAGAGAAAATAAAAAGTATGAACCACAGCCAATATATAATTAGACGTAGTAAATATAGAATTGATTTTTATCCTCAAAGCAGTCACAGCTTCCTTCAATGAAATAAGGACACCTACCCTCCGTGAGGCAGTTTGGAAACCATCCTTTCTCCTACTAACCCAAATAGCTTCTAACTTCTTGAGGTTCATTTTTAATTTGAGAAAAAAGAACCACTCCACAGTTACATCTAATCCTAGATTGAACTGCTCTAGATCCCCTGAGCAGCCATGATCCTGGTATGCAAAAACCTGAGAGGTAAATTTCCAAAAATGTATGCGCGTGGCTGGGCTTAAGCACGCTGGGCCAATTTTCAAAGGCACTTTACTTTATTTTAATTTATTTTAAAATATAGTGAAGTGACTCTTCACCAAATCTGATTTTATTGATATACAAACTCTGTGAGTGAGGGTCCCACATCAGATGATATAATTATATATTATTTATGTCAAATAGGGCTATTTGAAATGGCATAAAAGATATACCAGTTAAACCATCGATCATTGTTTGTGTAACGTGATTAAAACCATTAGAGGGTCTAAATATATCCCCATCTTGAGAACAGAGAAAAGCCGATTAACGAATTCTAATCGAGAGATCCTTCAATGTTTTAAAAAATGTACACTCAATTATATTCTTCGGAAGGCTGGGATGCAAACAAATGTAAACTATTTTGTGAAAAAGTGCAGTTCCCTAAATTCACCACAATCACTATTGTGGTGAATAGACCTATTTCCACTGATGAGATTCTAGCAGGCACACTAAGCTAAGCGATGCAAGATCCCAGGTCCTGATGGTTACAATTCGGAGTTCTTTAAGATCCGCATAGATCAGCTTTCAGGACCTCTGAGCTCAGTTTTTAATGCTCTGATTGATAGGGGCAGGTTTCCTGATCTTACCAATTTAGCATATATCATAGTGTTACCAAGGCCGGGAAAGGATCCTCTCTTCCCATCCTCTTATAGACCTATTTCCCTTATAAACTTTACCAAAAGCTTTTAAAAAACTTTTGGCCAATTGCTTGGCAGTGCTTCTCCCCAAAATTATATGTCATGGACAATTTAGGTTCATTCACAGGTGTTCTGCTCTGGCAAATGTGTGATTCTTATTATCAGCTGTAGATCTCTGTCAATGGTCTCAAGAACCCTTTTTGGTGATAAGCTTTGATGATGAAAAGGCATTTGACAGAGTGGAATGGGATTATTTATTTTTTATTTGGTCTTTTTCTTAAAGCTGTCAGTTTATTGTATTCTCTGCCTGAAGCTATGATTGTGGAAAACAGTATGCAGTCAGACATACTAACTATGGAATGTATTTATCATTGGTTCATTGTATTTGTTCTTAATTTTTTTTTTCTTAATTTGTTCTTAATTAATTTGTTATTAATTGATATATATATTATGTCCACCTTAGTTCATATTGACTGTAAAGCTCGTTGCTAATTTATTGTTTATTGTAAACCGAGGTGATGTTATTAACGTGCCGCGGTATATAAAAAAATCACTAAATAAATAAATAAATAAATAAAATATTGCTAGGGGTACTAGGCAGGGATGTCCCTTATCCCTTCTTTTATTTTTATTGCCCTTGGAACTTTTGTTGGTTTATATTCAAAATTCTGAGCGGGTAAAAGGGAAGTTACTGGGTTCACAGATATTTAAGTTTTCGGCTTTCACAGATGATATTTGACCTTTCTCACTGACTCAGATCCTTCTCTCACAGGGTTAATAGGTGGGCCCGGACCGAATGGGCAGAGCCCACCAATAACCGATGCGCCGCCCTTCACCCAGAGGGAACGGCGTCCCCTCGAAGGGGGAAGGAGAGGATGTGCTGGGGCGGCAGCCCCGGCGCGCGATCGGGCCATTGCCCGCCCCTTCCCTGTGCGCCCAAAGGAACGGAGCTAGGCCACGCCCACCACGGCCGGCGCACAGGCAACGAAGAGGTGGTGCGGGCAGATGACGTCAACGGCCCTTTAAAGGGCCGCGAAGAGGACAGGACCACCCTTTTTGAATCCAGCGCGCGCACAGAAATCCCACCCACCCACCCTAAGAAAATCATTTTGCTGAAAGGGAGATTGTTGTCTGCAAAGAGTGAACGTTCAAAGATAAGAGTTACACTGTAGCATGTTCAGCTTGCAATGTTATGTGTCTACATTCTTATAACTCTTTTAACTTAAGAAGAAAATGGCAGAATTATGTCAAGCACACAATACTGAAGTGTATAACTTTATAACTGATATACTTATGTTAAACATGCAACATGATAAGTGTACATTCTTATAACTGATTCACGTGGGCAGCAGGTAGCAACCTTATGTTAAGTAGGCATATTACAAGTGTACATTCATACAACTGCTTAACTTAGGCATCAGATAGCATGCTCATGTTAGTTAGTATAATGCAAACGTTATTCAGGGCAAAGGATATTGTCGCAGCTATTTTTTTTTTTTTTTAATCCAGCGCGCGCACAGAAATGGTGAGCTCTGCGGTTTCGCCCAGCGGGGAATGCGGAGCTGGCGGTGCATAGCTGGTCAGAAGGGGAGCTCGGTGGGCCACCTGTTCCTGCGCGTGACCAGGGGGCTTGAGCAGCGCGGCTGGAGCAAGGGGCGTTGTCAGGTCCCTCGACATTGTTCGACGGCACCCTGGCCAGCGGGGGGGTGGGTGCTTTCCTTTCCCGCACGCGAGGGCCTGTTCGATGGAGAGCGGTTTGAGCTCCCTCGGAGTCCACGTGCGCACGAAAGTTTAACAGCGGTTTGCGTCCAGAGGGGCCCCGTTCGTGTGTTCTACCACGCGGCGCAGGGTTTCCTTCACCGCCGCTAGCGGGGGGCGTGGGGTCTTGCTGCCGGAGCAATAGGCGATGCCCTCGCCCTGTGCAACCACGACCAGGCACGACCAGGCTCGCCGGCCGCCTCTGGCGGAGCATGGGGGGTGGCAGAGGACCTGGGCCAGGTCGGGAGGACCCCAGAGTGGGCTGTGGATCGGGTTGGCACTGCGCGTTCGCGGGCAGCAGAATTTACTGGGGAGGATGCCGTCTCCCGCTGTTCGTGGCGGCGGGAACGGCTGGGGCCTGTCGTTTTTTCCCTGACACTCCAACGAAGTATGGGGTAGACGGGGGAGAGGGGAGGGAGAGCGTGCCGGCTCTGGAAGACACTGCCCCCTTTTTTTCCCCCGGGCGGCTTGCAGGCCTGCGGTGTGCGCTTTCAGAGGGGTTTTCCCGGTCGAGAGCGCTTGGAAAGGGGACGTCCCGTTCCTGGGTCGGAGAGAGGGGGGCTGGTCGTTTCGCTCCCTCATGCAGGCAGCAGAGGTTTGCGACAGGGGAACGTTGGACTATTTTGTCGTTGTTGTTGCGAGGGAGTCGTGCGGGGCACGTGGTCGGTGGGGGGTTTTGCCCGGTGGGCCAGGCGCTTGTAGGGGAGAGGACTCGCGGGATAGTAGAAGGACTAAGGAGCACCCCATGAAGTTAGCATGGGGCACATTTAAATCAATCGGAGAAAGTTCTTTTTACTCAGTGCACAATTAAACTCTGGAATTTGTAGCCTGAGGATGCGGTTACTGAAGTTTATATAGCTGTGTTTAAAAAGGATTGGTTAAGTCCTTGTAGTACATTACCTGCTATTAAGTTCACTTAGAGAAGAGACACTGCAATTAGCAATGGATACATGGAACAGACTTAGTTTTGCGTACTTGCCAGCTTCTTATGGCCTGGATTGGCCACCGTTGGAAAAAGGATACTGGGCTTGATGGACCCTTGGTCTGACCCAGACGGGCGTTTTCTTTTGTTGTTATGCTTGAACGGACGCTGTTGGCAGGGTTTTCCGGGGTAGGACGAAGCTTGAGGAGGAGATGGCCCGTTCATGGGTGGGGAAGGGCGTAGTGCGAAGAGCGGGGCACATGCAACCCCGTCACGGACCTGAGACTGCGACAGCGCTATGCGAGTATGCAGTTGGGTGTACGAGCTTTGAGACTAGGAAGGCGCGGCTTTTGGGGGGGGGGACGGACAGTTCCCCCCTTAAGAATTTAGCTATGCTAGCGGGTGGTGGAGTTCTACTTCTCCGGGCGAGCAAGCAGTTCTAGAGAAAATACGATGGGGATCGTAGAGGGGAACAGGGGGGAGCTGCCACCCGGAAGGGAAGTGCGCTTTAAAAAAAAAAAAAAAAACTTGGGGAGAATAATGGCGAATGGGGCATGGCATAGGTCGGGGTTCCTATGTATCACGCCATGGTGGAGAACCGCCTGGAATACGGCGCATTTCTAGTCACCATATCTCTTAAAAGATACAGTTGCAATGGAGAAAGTACAGGAAGGGCAACAAAAGGGAGGAGAACCGCTACCCTAATAATAAAAAAAAAAAAAAAAAAATGTATAAGAGGTTAAGGATGTGCTGCTTGAAGGGCTTTATGGTGGAGTTGTTTGAAGTCTCGAGAGGGCTGGAATGGAGGGACGTGAGTCAGTGATTGATTCGGTCAGATAAGGGATGTTGATAAGTGGCACAATTAAAACCAAGCAGACGAGCGCTTGGCTCTCGACGTACTATGGTGCTCTGGAATCTTTGGTCAGAGAAGGTGGTTGGTGCGGGACTGTGGATGGGTACCAAGGTGGTTCGGATGGTTGGTGCGGGATTGTTGATGGGTACCAAGGTGGTCCGGACGAGTTCTTCAAGGAGCAGTCATAGAATAGCTATCAATGGGGGACATTTCGGAATTGCCACTGCTAGTAAGCGTTTCACTGGCTGGGAATCTGCTGGGCGTTCGGACGGCTGCCGGGTGCTGGCGACCTGTTTTGGCCGCGGTTGGAAACAGGAGGCTGGGTTTCATGGATCCTGGCTCTGACCCAACATGACAATACAGGTTATTAATTATAGGAACTAAGCCTCGCACTGCGCTGAATTTTGTGCGATGCTGCTTCCCCAAGGGGAGGAGCTCACAATTTGGCCGAATTTCTTAGGCCGAACGCAGAAGACAGCACCCTCAAGAGGAGATCCCGAGAGGGACCACCCGCATAGGCGTGAGTAGGGAGATACACACAGACAGTACTATATTACACTGGAAGCAGAATCGCCAGAGATGGAAGTACTGAGTTGTTGTGCCCGGCAGGGCTGCAGTCCTGCAGGGCAAAACTTCATGGGGCATAGCGATTGCTTATGCATCTATAAAAAGGGTTATTAATTAAAATGTTTGCTCAATTGGGTCCACCAGGGGGATAAGAGGCTGAATATCATCAGCATTGGTGTTGAAGTTCAATCACTATCTGCAATAGAACTCATAGGGTCAATGTCGGCACTCAAGTCTTCCTCGGTAGCCTAGTGGCTACAGCAGCTGGCTATAAAGAAGGGAGACAACTGGGCGAGGCTCACGCCACTCCACGTCATTCACCGCCAGGCAGGAATATAGGCCCTCGAGGAGCGAACACGGGATCCCGTTCAGCAGCCTGGAACCAAGAGGAGCGAGAAGGGAGCCCCCAAGGAGTGATACTCCATTTAAGCTTAGGGAGGCAGATTAACGCTGGGGCCATAACAGCACAAGGAAACCCAGATAGCTACGAAGTTACGAAGCAGGAATAATTTAAAAAAAAAAAAAAAAAAAAAAACCAAAAAACAACAAACCTAAATCATTGAATATCAGGATGGTTCCAGCCGAATCAGAAATTTAAGAGGGTGGCAGGAGGCGAAAAAATGCGCAGGAACGCAATAACTGATCGGGCACGCACAGGCAGATGCCCAAGGGAATACGATTAAAACCTATGCAGATGCTTCTCCCGGCTGTCACTGACGGTGCACATCAGGCGACCGAGGGAATGCAAGTGATGAATCGCTATGACGGCCGAATTGCTACGACGGAGAGCGAGACGACGCTAGCCAGCGAGCGGGGTCACCCCAGAGCCCAACACCAGCAAGACGGATCCAGATAGAGCTGACAGCGGTCCGCAGCTAGATAGATCCGACAATGGTACGCATCTAGATAGATCCGAAGGCGGTCGGCAGAGCGGTTAACATGATAATCTGGTAGGGTGCGACGATGGAGAGTGGATGTACCCACAGAGAAAAAAGGGAGAGGCCGGACGGCAGAGGCAGCATAGCAGCAGTAGTTGACGGCATTACTCCAACGCGAGTAGAGGAACTCGAAGACCCGAGAAAAAAGAACCCGAAGACCTATATGCAAGAGGGGAGGTTCCTGAGGAACACAGCTAGGGACAGCGGGCACCCCCCCACCCCCCAAGGAGTGGGCATACTGAGTGGTTAAAGAGAAGAAAACCCCGGAGGGTTGAGAGATGCAGAAGGGACCTGAGGAGCGATCCCACAGTGGCCCGCAGAGCGGTTTAATGGAATAATCTGTTAGGATGACGCTGGGAGAGAAGAGGGAGGGCGGATGTACCCACAGAGAGAAAGGGAGAGGCTGGACGGCGGAGGCAGCATAGTAGCAGTAGCTGACGGCATTACTCCCACTGTAGAAAGCAACCCGAGTAGAAGCATCCGAAGACCCGAGTAAAGGAACCCGAAGACCCAGACCCCAAGAGGGTAGGCCTGCGAGGAGCACCTTCGGGGACAGCGGGCACCTCCCAATGAGCCAGCATACCGAGCGGTAAAGCGAGGAAAACCCCGAAGGGTTGGTATACGCAGAAGGGACCCGCGGAGCAGGTACGTGGGCATGCTGATATCCGCAAAGTACCAGGTAAGGCTTGAGTAGGTCTTACAAGCAGGTGGAGAGCGAGCGCCCCGGCTTTCTGATACCTGCGACGTACACAGGCGGGAGGAGGTCTCCCAAGTGGGAGACTTAGAAGTGGGAAGAGGTAATGAGACCTAATCCTGGCTACCCAGTCGGGCGACAGTAGATGACGGGGAGACCTAATCCCGGCTACCCAGTCGGGCGACAGTAGCTGAAGGGGACATTAAGAAGTTACAGCCAGGATTTAACACATCCACAACCTTATTACGAGGGACCCAATAGGCCGAGGGTGAGTAGACATGGTGCGTCGTTAATTGGTATTGCCGGATACCAAGGTCGGCACTTGATAAAGTTACATAACTAACAAAGACTAATTATTTCTTCCAGACACACCATGCATTAAGTGTTTAGATTGGTCCTCGAAAACGGTTCTTATTTATTTATTTATTTTTAATTTTTATATACCGGAATTCCTGTATGCAATACAAATCAATCCGGTTTACAAGTAACAAAAAGGTTGCCCTGGTCTGGGAGGTTAGACCGGGGTTTATTACATAGAACATTGAACAATAACAATCAACCAATGAACATTATTACAAGGAACAGTGAAATATCAATAATATTTAACAAATAATAAATAACCTTGTTCGTGTTTTGAATAGTATGTGTGTGTTCCCCTTTTTTACAATGGACTTTAGTAGCGTATATTGACTGCAACGGTTATATAATATGTTCTCTGTTAGATGACTGTTAAGTAGGCAATTTTAAATAGTTAAATGTTAAATAGGCATTGCAAATAAGCAAGTACGAGTAAGAAGTTAAGTGTCAAGCTATTCGTGACACCCTACAATGGTTGGATCTGAAAGGCAGGAGGAGGTGCTTAGTTACACTCTGGGAATTGGAATGCTTGCCTGAAGAGCCAGGTTTTTAACCTTTTTTTGAATTCTGGTAGATTATGACTACGGCGCCCTAGAGACTTGGGGGTTGCTGCACAGGTAATAGCAACAATGATATATCGGGATAAGGACACCTGATAGCAACAATGATATATCGGGATAAGGACCCGCAACACTGGTAATAATAATCAGCATACTTCGACTACACAGGTAATTATAATAAAGACTTACGACTAGACGGTTCCCACGCAGCACCGTCACCGTAAAAGTGAGGAACTCACAGCTGCGTGAAGGAAGGTTCGAGAGTTGTCAAGGGAGGCAATATTCATGGGCTGGTCAAAGTTTACCAACGGGACATAAAAATGAAGGACCGGAACTTTTGAGGATGGAAACATCCTCTAAGGGATACCATGGTGGGGAGTGCATTTTACAAAGTTCTACGGGATTCCAGGCCGCAGCTTATTTAGGAAGTGGGGGACACGAGGCAAGGGTGCACCCTACCTCATGTTTTGGCGGTTACCCGGGCCGGTAGGGCATATTGCAAGTGATGCCGGTGACATCACAGGATGGCTTGGAAGCCGGTCAGCGCCTTGGGCGGCGCAAAACGGTTGGGGCACGGAACGTGCCGATGGTCAGGGCCCCCTGGCTGGCGGACAAGGCGGGGGGCCCAGGGAGCACGACTGCCTTGCTTGGTACTTACGGCGGGCAGCGGTGGAGACATCATACCGGTTCGGGTACCCAAGGAAGTTTTATTGATCTGTTAAATAAAAGCTGCGGCCTTTATTATACCAACAACAGTTCTCTGTGTGGTTAATGAGTATAAAATGAATGTTTACAGGAATTGAAGAGAGTAAAGTAACAAAGGTGGGGACGACGGACACGGGGGTAACGTGGCGGCTGCTAGAGTTATTGGGTATATTCAAAGAATTTGGGGTGTTTTAAGGCTTTAAGCTGAACATGAATAAGTCTGAAGATCTAGCTAACCCTAACACGTTGCCACCCACTTGGGGTGACCATTTTCCCTTACGATGGGCTGATAAAACTCTTAAGTATTTAGGGCTTATTATTTCCCTCGTTGTATCTGCCTTCTATGACTTGAATGTCTCGAAATTACTGGCCACCTCAAAGGATAAGCTACAGAAATGGCACGATTTGCCACTCTCCTTGAGAAGGCGTTTAAACCTCTTTAAAATGGTTCTTTTCCCCAAATGGCTTTATGTTTTTCAACATCTTCCTATACAATTGAAATCTGCAGATAAGAAGCATATGGATGTGTTTCTAAGGGTCTTTCTGTGGCGGGGAAAGAAGCCCAGAATGCCTTTAGATTGGCTAAAGCAAAAATGGGCTCAGGGGGGAATGGGGTTCCCAGACCTAGAGACTTATAATCATGCCAGCCCATTAAAAATTGATTGGCTGACTGATAAATCGTGTTATGTGAATATCCAGGGAGAGAAAGCTTTAGGGGCACCATTAGATTTACATTATCTTTTATAAGCGAAATCCGCTCAACTTCACAAACATTTTTATACAACGTTTTAATTTCACCGATTTGTTGGGCATGGGCTCGATTATCTAAGTTGTTGGGAAATGACTTGCAATGCTCCCCTTTTTTACCAATTCACAGGAATTTGGAGTTTAAACCAGGAATGGAATCCCTTGTCTCAGTTGCTAGATGTAAATGATCATTTACTAACCTTTGAAGAATTGAAGGTTTGCTTTGGGTTGGATGATGCCTAGTTCGTTTCCTATGTCCAACTACAACATTATATACAGATGCTGCCCACCTCAGCTTTATAATCTTCTATTTTGGATCAATATGATACTTTTTTTTCTATTTGATGATGTTAAGCGTTTATCTTTATCTAAACTTCATAAGGCTCTTTTGCACCTTGAGGCGGTTGATAATTAGTACATCTCAGTGGCCAGGTGGAATAAGGAAGGGGTATTTAAGATCCAGCCATTTGTCAGAGGTGTCTATTCATAAGTATTGTTGGGAAATACAATATAAATTCATCAGACGAGCTTATGTGTCTCAGCATTTGGCCTTTAGAGCTAAATTGTTCCATAGTAATATATGTGAAAAATGTAACCAAAGTGTTAACCATCTGTCTCATGCCTTTTGGGAATGTCCACTAATAAAACAATTTTGAGGAAAGATTGTGTCCTATTTGGAACAGTTGTTAGTAATGCCTATTCCATTAACTCCATTAACCCTGTTTTTTGATAGTTTCTCGACATTGACAGTTCGGGGAACAGGTAACTGTCTTTTGGTACAAAAGGCCTGTGCGGTGGGGAAAAAGCTAATTTTAATATATTTGAGAAATTCTGAGGTTCCCTCATTTTGGCATTGGAGGAATCTTTTCCAAACACCTTATACACGGTTTTGTTCCTTTTGTTATCGATGAGATACTGAATTTTGGTTTCATAATGTTAACTTATTATCTTATATAGTTCTATGTTTAATTTATTGATAATTATTAGGGGGGGTATTTTGTTTGTTTTTTTTCCCACCTTATTCCACAAGCTGTTTTTCAACTGTTATACTGTATCAGGTCTTCAATAATATTTGTTGACAATTTGTTTCAATGTAAACCGGTGTGATATTTTGAATTGAATGTCGTATAAAAAAGCAAATAAATAAATAAATAAAATGATACAGATGAATAATTTTTTATCATGTTAACCTCTTCTTTATTTCTTTTAATGTTAACCTCTTCTTTATTTTTCTTCTCCCAGTTCTATCCTCCCTGTTATTTGTAACTGCATCCTTCTACACCACTAGTTCAATTTGTCGTTATTTATTATGCACCCCTGTTTAAATGTAAACCAGCATGATGTGAGTGTATCATGAATGCCGATATATAAAAATCTTAAATAAATAAATAAAATAAATCTTCAATATGTTAATCACGTAACCCCGTCTGTTTGATAAATAAAGGTCTATGGCAGAAAATCATATAGCGCAGCTGAATTGTCAAAAGTACCTATCGAACACCTTAGTCACAGACGCTTACTATGTTTAAGACCGTCATAATAGGCTTCATCGAACAATGATAACTTTGTAGCTCAGCCTTATTTTTAATCATAGGTCACAGGAAAAGAAACGTGGGAATGCCATGTTATACGATCACTGAATTCACCTACAATGCTGTTATTGAGCCCATGATAAAGAACTGGCTGTTCAAAACATGGACCCATGTCGGGCATGTTGAGGAAGCAAGGCTTCATAGATGTTTGAAAAAAGACAGCATTTTACACTAAAGCTAATTTGAACTTTTGCACAGCATATATTTGAAAAATATTGAAAAATAGATAACTGTCAGACCTATGATTAAAAATAAGGCTGAGATACAAAGTTATCACTGTTCAATGAAGCCTATTATGACGGTCTTTAACATAGTAAGCGTCTGTGACTAAGGTGTTCGATAGGTACTTTTGGCAATTCGGCTGTTCTATATAATTTTTTATCTTGCCATTCTTTTAAACATCAAAAGTACTTTATGTCTACATGGGGAACTTATGTTCAATCTCTTTTTCACAGATCAAAGTCTTATCTTAAATGGGTAGGAGTTCAATATCTTTGGGTTGACTTGATACAGTTGTGGCCTTGGGGGGGTTGATGTAATGTCTTTTGTATGCTATTGCAATTGGAAAAAATTAAAGTCCTTTGCATTGCTTAGAGGTCTTTAAGATCATGAGAGGTCTTCAACGAGTAGATGTCACTCGGTTATTTACACTTTCGAATAATAGAAGGACTAGGGGGCATTCCATGAAGTTAGCAAGTAGCACATTTAAGACTAATTGGAGAAAATTCTTTTTCACTCAACACACAATAAAGCTCTGGAATTTGTTGCCAGAGAATGTGGTTAGTGCAGTTAGTGTAGCTGGGTTCAAAAAAGGTTTGGATAAGTTCTTGGAGGAGAAGTCCATTATCGGCTATTAAATCAAGTTTACTTAGGGGTAGATTTTTAAAAACGGCGCGTTCGCGTACTTTTGTTCGCGCTCCAGGCGCAAACAAAAGTACGCTGGATTTTAGTAGATACGCGCGTAGCCGCGCGTATCTACTAAAATCCAGGATCGGCGCGCGCAAGGCTGCCGATTTTGGGCAGCCGGCGCGCGCCGAGCCGCGCAGCCTGCCTCCGTTCCCTCCGAGGCCGCTCCGAAATCGGAGCGGCCTCGGAGGGAACTTTCTTTTGCTCTCCCCTCACCTTCCCCTCCCTTCCTCTACCTAACCCACCCCCCCGGCCCTATCTAAACCCCCCCCTACCTTTATCCGTGGATTTACGCCTCCCGGAGGAAGACGTAAATCCATGCGCGCCAGTGGGCTGCTGGCGCGCCGAGACGCAATCCAGGGGCGGTTCTGGAGGGCGCGGCCACGCCCCCGAACTGCCCCGGCCCGAAACCACGCCCCTGGGCCCGCCCCCGAAACGCCGCGCCGATTGGCCCCGCCCCCGACACACCCCCGACTGAAAACCCCGGGACTTACGCGAGTCCCGTGGATCTGCGCGCGCCGGCGCACAAGGCCCTGCTCGCGTAAATCCAGGCGGATTTACGCGAGCAGGGCTTTTAAAATCCGCCCCTTAGGGAATAGCAACTGCTATTAATTGCATCAGTACTATGGGATCTTCTTGGTGTTTGGGTGATTGCCAGGTTCTTGTGGCCTGGTTTGGCCTCTGTTGGAAACGGGATGCTGGGCTTGATGGACCCTTGGTCTGACCCAGCATGGCAATTTCTTATGTTCTTATGCCTAAGAATACCAGGTATGCCGAGTGTTATTTACTTGTTTCCTGTCAATAAAGTGTTAAACATAAACACAGTGACTTTTTAACAAAGTAGCTTATATTAAGCTTAAATAGGAATTTGATTTGATTGCAGATATGTCCAGGCAATTAGAACTTTGAGACTGCTAAACAATTTTCTAAAGTTTTGCATGGAGGAAATGACTGGAGAAACAGAGTGGGGGGTTTGAGAGATGGAATGGTAGAGACAGGAGGTCTCAGGCCTGAGTTAGTCTGGTTAGCACTGTCACTGGATTTGGAATTTGGTTGCTTGTTTTGATTATTCGCTTTTCCAAACCTGAATTCAAGGTAAGTTACACTTCCGGTATAGTAGGTATGTCACTGACCCATAGGGCTTAGAATCGGAGTAAATTTTCAAAGGGGTTTTGCATGTAAAAATGGCATAAACAAGCGCAAGTAGCATGTATTTGTCTTGATGCTATTTTATAATATGGAAAATACGTGCATATTTTCCACTGTAAAAAAGGGGCGGGTTAGGGGTGTTCCGGCGTCAGGTTCAGAAGAATGTGTGGTAGTTGCTATTTTGTAAGAGGTATATGAATATACATTACCGAACTTTCTCGTACATTTTTACACCTGCTCATTGACTCATGCAAGTGAAATCAGATTTGTCTGTTGTCAGCAGTTTTTGGGTGGAAGGTCTGGGTGAACTGATGGGCTTCAGGGTGACATGCTAGAGGGTCTGGATGAAATGGAGAAGGACTAGGTGAACTGGCAGAGGTATCGGCAAACTGGTGAAGTATATGCAGAAGTATTTTCAAAATGGTAAACACACATACTTTATAAAATACTTGCCTTCATGCACAAATTGTATAATATATAAATGCTATTTTTTACATGCCTAAAATATACATGCATGATTATAAAATAGGTAAAGTATGCATTTTTTTTGCATTGGAAATAATTGTGTGTAATGAAACATATGCATGTACTTTTAGAGAATTATGTGGTAATTAGTTTACCAAATATCAACATTAATCACTGTGCATCTACTAATACAAATATTGTACTGCAGATAGATTTGAAAGTTAGGCTTCCTATTTGTACAATGACCTGCAGCCCAGCTGAAGCCCCACTGGATCCAAAGTGACCCCTGATTGCAAATCAATCAAGATTGTTGAGCTAGGGGGATGTACGTGTGTCTTATTTATCATGTCTGGTTGTCTTGATTATAAACTTAATCGAGAAGGACCCATCTGTTATGTACAGTTGTACAATGCTGTGCACATTTAGGAGCATTATAGAAATGAATAGTAGTAGTAGAATATGAGAGAGGGGCTGGGGCAAAGCTGGAAAAATCCTGGATGGATGGCCCGGTCAGCCAGGTGCCTCAAATTTGTCATCTGGTGCTTATATCCAAGAGAGAAGCTTGGGATGACAAGCAAAGAAATGGAGCCAGATGCATGCCAAGAAAGATCCGCTGTTGGGCAGGTGGGAGAGGAGCCGTGTCCAGGCTGGCAAAGATCTGCTATTTGGCAAGTGAGGAGCTGGGTCCTGGCTGGCAAACAGCCACTCTGATCAGGCAAGTGGGAGAGGAGTTGAGTCCAGGCTAGCAAAAATCTGCTGCCTTCAGGCAGGTGGGAGAGCAGATGCTGCAGTACTTGCATGGAAGTAGAGATGCTGAAGGGGACAAAAAAAAAGGAGGAGGTGGAGAAAAGATGAGCTTAATACGTCTGTGATTAGCTTTCATCCTCTCTTCATCAAATCAGTATGGAAATAATGCAGGTACACAAGTTTAAACAGTACGGAGGCAGCAAGGCCTTCAGTCGTCTGCACATACCATTATAGCTGACGGAAGGGGTGGGGATGCCAAAGGTGATGAGGCAGTAAAACTTTACAGTTTAAAGGGCCTAAATCTGAAAATGGGTAACATAATATCCTATAGTCCTTTCATGTTTACTTCAAAGTGTTTGATCATCTTCATTTTAAATGTGTATTCTTGTGTATTCCTCCAGTTCCCTTTAAGTTCCCTGATTGTGTGGTTGTTAAAGGGAAGTTTACTTTGAGAAACCATAACAGACATTACAGGCCGATGCAACATAGAGGGCTCAGTCGGGCACACGCGCTTGGATGCACGTTTTGGACGTACGTCCAAAATCCGTTATGCAATAAAGAGGATTAGTGCTTCCAAACCAGCGAGTAGCTACTAGTGCTCATCACATGTAAATTCATGTTGATGAGGCTATTAACTATTACCCACCTATGCAAAAAAAAGTGCGCCTGCTGTGCACATTTTTACTCTAAAATATTAACGCCTGCCTCGGAGGAGGCACTCATTCTTGAGTAGCCCCTAAAGTTAACAGAAAAGCAGAAAACACTGCTTTTCTGTAGTTCCTCCATCTTAATATTGTGGTGATATTAAATTGGAGGAACTGAAAAAAGGAGTAAGCGGAAAAAAAAAAAAAAATTCGCTGGCGGTCAGGTTAGGAAAACGGACGCTCAATTAGCAAGCAGCCATTTTCCTAACCCGTGGCTGTGCATAGGTTAGGAAAACGGGCACGCGTAAAGTTGAGCGTCCGTTTTCCTGACCCACTCTGACAGCCACCTCTCCTGGGCACCCAAAGCCAAGGAGGCGCTAGGAATGCGCAGATTTCCCCTAGTGCCTCCTTTTTACCTCAGCAGCCCATTTAAATATTAAATCGTGTGCCTGGGAGAGGTAGATCGGCATGCATTAGGAGAGTGAGCACGACAATTTTGGTTTTACGCACGACAATTTTGCATTGGCCTGAATAAAATGTTGAACCAGCACAAGTTTGAAACTTGCGAGCAGCAGAACCAGCTGTCAAGGCTTCAAACCTGGCTACTTTCATATGCATTCATAGTTCAATCATCTTTCAAAAAAAAAAAAAAAACAACAACTTTCTAAAGCGGAGAGCATTCCTCATATTTTCTTATCTCATGTTTGGATCAGCAATGACTGCGCAGCATGAAGACTGCAAACTCCTTATGGCGTTGCCTTTGGAAATATCAATTGGTGAATTTGCTTGTAGGTGGACACGATTGTCCAGGGGGCTGGAAGAGAAGTGTATTTTTTAAAATGACTGGGATGCTGGCCTGGGGACTTTCCTTTGAAAAATGGTCACCTACTGAGCTCTTTTTTGTAATGTGTTATTTTATGTATACTGCTTTGGCCATACATGTAAAATTGCCATGCCAATAACATTATCTGAACCTTATCTCTGCAAAGACTCATTCTGGTCCTTAATTTTTGTCTTGTTTCATTGGTGGCATCCCTCTTCACATTTGCATTGGAACATGTACAGTACATTCATAAGGGAGGAAACATGTGAATCTTTCTATTCCAATCGCCTTTTCCATGTGAGTAGGAACCTATGGTATGTGCTGGCACAGCTTGCATCATGGTGTTTGTCAGGATTTTGTGCCATTTCTGCTCTCTGGGGGTTTACTCTTTAAATGTTTTTATTTCGGGTAAAATGGCTGTCTGCGCACTAGAACTGGGAGAACAGGGAATATTTTTTGGAAAATTCAATATAATTTAAAGTGATATGAAATCAGATATTTACTGGATTGTGGGGTTGGGGAGTGATGTATAGTAAAGTCCCCCTGCCACTAATTTCTAGAATCAGAAGTGAGAGATTTGGGTTTGTTTTCCCTTTCACAGTACTGAAATGCTTGCTCCCTTGCTGTTTTCATGCACACATTTTTCAGTTTCCATAGAAAAAACCGGAGCAGTCAGACAAGGGAAAGTGCTGAAGGTCCACACATTTCCCAGGATGCACTAAGCTGCAATGTTTTTTCGTGGGAGGGGGTCCCACTACCATGAAGGGGGTGTTGCCGAGATAGTGGGGTCCCCTCCTCTGAAAACGCATCATGGCTGCATGGCGTGTTCTTTTGTCTTGTAGCCAAACACCGAGGAACAAAAGAATGTGGCGAGTGGCCCTTTAACGCTATGGCGGCCCCCAACCTCACAGGATGATCAATGCCTTAAAGGGCACCATGAAGGTGAGTCACTAATAGGGATGTGCACTGAATGGGCATTTCGTACCTCACAGATTTATGGTATGCACATAATCCATTAATAAAATACTGGCGTACCATCTGTTCTTATGCACATACCATAGATCTGCGAGGTACACGCATACCCATGAAAGGAATGGCCCAAAAATGCACATCCGTAGTAACTCGTGTCCATGTCCTCTGTTAGATTAATCTAAACCTAGAAAGTAATAGCAGGTAAGGACCACAAGGCCCGTGTATTATTTGTATTTATATATTTATTTTATTTATATTCTGCCTTTCGGCTTTTCAAACCAGACTACATTCTGCTATTGTAGGTGTTTCCCTGTCCCTAGTGAGCTCACAGTCTAAGATTGCACCTGAGACGCAATGGAGAGTGAAGTGACTTACCCAAGGTCACAACCAGCAGCAGTGAGATTTGAACCCTGCACCTCGTCTAACCTTCTTCAATGCAATAGACTTTTTAGAGCCTACCTGAAATCAAATCACATCACATCACATGTTTTACCCTCATATCTTTTTCCTTGCAATTAAGGATCCTCTGCTCATCCAAAATGTAACAGAAAGCCACTGAGGAATTGCTCCATATGTCCATCACTATTCCTGAGGAGATATTTCCTTAGGCTCCTTACGTGTCTTCCATATTTGAGACTGCTCTCAAGATGTTTTAAGAACATAATACGTACCATGCCCAAGGATCCCATCTCACAAATGAGAGGTGGCAATCGCCAAGCCTACCTGGCTAATAGTTCTTAATGGTTCTGTTCTGCATGCTTTCCTAAACCCAGCTACTCTACTAGCCTTTGGCCACATACTCTGATATCAAATTCCAGAAATGTGTTGACTACCAGTTAGTTTCAAAGAGTGAGAGTGAGCATTGGGGAATGGAGAGGGAGTGAGAAAATGTCATGTTGCTATTATTTTATTGTAAAAAGCACAACATGGTAAAGAATCATTTTAATGAATCAATGTGTAAGGTTAATGCATTTTTACCTACCAAGATTTCTCCAGGTGTACTTTATTCCAATACATTTTGTATCATGTTTTTTTAAACATGACAGTTTCTTTTACATATATTTTTCTTAGTATTAATGTACTCACTGCAGAGAGAGAGGGACGGAGAGAGGAACTCCGAACACCCCTCCTCCTGCTCACATGCCGAAACTGTGAACCCAACAGTAGTGCACACTTGCAAACACCCCAAGAAAAATGAGAGGGAATATTGGCAGGGATTGTTGACCTGAATAGCTGGCATGGATGGGCAGATTAGATAGGCCCTATGGTCTATTTCTGCCAACACGTTTCTTCAGGAATAAACGGAGGAGGGAGCAAAAAAGTTTTTTTCCTTTTTAGAGCTGAAAATAGGAGAAAGCAAAAGAGAGGATTTTTTTTTCCATTTAAAATTTTTAATCAGGTCATAATCATCACAGCATAATCTTTAAAAAAAACAACAGGTGGCTACCCAAATTCTTAAGGTAAAAATTGCCAAGGGAGACTTTTTATACAAATCAAATCTGGGAACGATTTGTACAATCTGACATTGATTTGAACATGACAGATAACTATCAATCTCCTTAGAGGAGATTGATAGTTATCTGTCCACTCTGACCCTACCACTTCTGGATGAAAATCAGAAAACTTTTTAAAATAAAACAATAACAACATCAGAAGTGATGCCAGCTATTAAAGAGTTAAAAATCAGGCAAAGCCCCGGGCCTCGATGGCTTTAAGGGAACATTTTACAAGCTTTTTACCAATGAAGTAGCGCCCCCTTCTCACTAAAACTTTCAGTGTTTGTTGGAAGAAGCTTCTTTAGCCCCGCACACAAATCTGGTAAGTATTACTGTTCTACCAAAACCAGGGAAGGATGTCACCCAGTGCGGCTCTTACCGACCCATCTCCCTCCTTAACGTAGCCCTTAAATTACTAGCCAAAATCTAAGCTAATCGTAGGAGCTTTGCTGCCAAAATTGGTCCATGCAGAACCAATCAGGTTTCATACCAGGCAGCAAAAGAGAGAATTTTGACCTTAAAGTTATAGTCCCAAGATACTCCTGCAGAACAAAGACAAGAGGTAGTTTGTTCTTTCTTCTGGTTAAGAGGAAAGCAGTTGTATTAAGACCATCGCATACTGCAAGGATAAAGCACTGAAGAGAGCACAGCATTTTAGTGTACTGAAGATTCGTCACAAGCTGGCAACACAGCGAAAGAGCCACGAGTTGAGTTTTTCATCATTACCATGTTTGAAGATTTTAGATGCTATAACAGAAAATTATGGACAATATCTGAACTTACTCCAATAAATGTAAGTAAGCTGCATGGAGGAAATCATATCCTCATGGCATGGACCTGTGTCAGACATGTGAACTCACCTGTCTTACAGCATCAACTCATCTTTTCCTGCTCTGTTCACGAGAGGAAACAGGAACAGATACGCTGACACACCAAAACCAGCAAGACTGCTTCTCTAATGGATAACAGCCCTGTGATGTTTAAATAGCATTCTATAAAATCTGCTCTTCCACTTAATTTTACATTTGGTAAGGCACAGTCCAGCAGCAACTTGGCAAAATACTTTGAGAGAGAATACAATTTTCAAAAGCATGAAGTGGCTGTAAACATTGAATTACAAGAGAAAAACCTGTTTTCTGTGATAGACAGGGTGGTCACATTACCTACAAATGAGGTCATTTATCAAAGATCGTGTTAGAACTAGTCAACCCTTGTAAGGACAAGTTGCCAAGGACAGTTCGAGTTGGAGGAAGTATTTCCTGGCCAATGGACTAACCCAGAAACATAGGAAAAGTCCAAAGTCCCAGAGGAATAGCTTGAAAGAAATCCTCTAGAGTCAGATTGGTAGGAGAGCCAGTCAATAGGGGTTCCTAGGAACAAAGAAATGTTCCCAGCCATCTGAAGGCTACTCGGCCTTCTTACCACACAACCTCTGTCTAGCTCTGGTTTTGTCTGCTTCACACCAAGACTTGGCCTACTTCCCTGTGGCCTTTAATGAACCTTTGATTCCGGATTTGAACTACTAGTTCACGGTTGTCAAGCTCATAGCTGAACTGTTTTCTTTGTTACTTGTGTAACCTGAAATAAATGCTTAGACTCATATAACCTAGCTGTTTATCTGTCTGATCCTCAGCAATCTACGAATACACCTGCTGAAGACCTAACAGATCTAGGAAAGCCAAACGTTATAGGAAGAAATAAAACCTCGCATTAAAATCAAAGAAAGTGTCCAAAATATCTAAGGAATCTAATTCTTCAATATAAAGTGCCTTTAAATCGTAAATCAAGGATTGGAAAACTTAACATTCAAACAGAAAGACACATTTTTGTTAGCAGCAATAATAAACTTCTCATCTCATGCTTTCTAGAGCTATCTGCCTCTTATTTGAACTATTCGAGATCCAGGTAGTAATAATAGGATGTGCCCGGCTCCAATTGCTGAAATAACAGCTGTTTTATTCCCGTTACTCTTTTAAGAAGGGTCCCCAATGCACACAAAATTATTAGTAATACAACGCGGGGCCTCTGGCACGGTGCTGCATACTGGAAAATGGCATCAATCTTTGGAAAATGGCTATCTTGTACTTAATTGACTAAAACAAAGATGTTTCTAAGATTTAACAAGCAACTCTTTCCAGGAACCTGTCAGAGCACAGCAGGCAGGCAGAAATGGGTGGACCAGGTGGTCCCTTTCAACCAATCTCTTCTGGTTCAAAGATGTAGAATATGTTGGGGCTTGAGGAACCCTTTTGTGGAAATGTTTGTTTTATGCTAATTCTCCTTTAGAGAAAAATACAATCTGGATTTGTTTATAGCCTGGAGAAAGAACACAGGGATGTCTGTGGGCAAATCTGCATTGTAAAGTTTTCCAAAGGTGGGAGATAGGACATCACTGTGTTCCACTTCCGGGAAAGTACTCAAAGTTCTAACATTTTATAATGCTCGTACGACTTTTGGGTAACTGGGGAGTTGGCAAGCAGGAGAGGAGAATGTTTCCTCCCTGACGACATACTTTCCGTCTGCTAAGGAAAATCAGACAGCACTCCACTCCTGCAGTGAATTTTTGCTCAACTGGTCTCGTAGCAATAAAAAAAAAAAAAGCACCAAAATTATGTATACAGTAACCGTGAAGACAAAACTATTTTCAACATCTACGTGTATGCAATGCTATATGTGCAAGGGAAGCATTTTCCCAGAGCTGATTTTCTGAATGAGCTATTGAAGTAATGCTCCCACGGTTGCTTAAGTACAGGTTTCAGTAAAATAGTTAAAAAGGCGCTAGAAAAGGGGTGCTATTAAATACAAATTATTATTATAAATACATATACTAATTACTCCTAACTTGTCATTCAGGTTTCAACAGGCTCTAAGTGATTTTAGAAACCAGTTGGAACATTTGCTTTTGCTAAAGTGAGTAGAAAAGAAATTTAAAAAATGAAAAATTATGAGCCACTAGAGCCTGCAAACAGTCAATTATTTAATTATACACTTCCCAAATGATAAAAATCACACTGCAGTTCTTAACATTCGTAATCAGTTTATACAACAAGAAGGTAAGCGGTCAATTTAACTTTTATTTCTCTTCTAATGAAAAATAAGTTTCTTCTTATAAAATAAAACATAGTAACATAGTAGATGATTATTACTTTTTACTACAAGTTGTTGATCAAAAGATCATATGCTGAAACAGATTAATATAAAAATAAAAAGCATGGTCTAGAGGTCACTGGGGGCACGTGACGTCTATGCAGCTGTGCCCTACACCAAAAGCAAAGGGGAAGTGCTAAGTCTGGGGTCCCCAAACGTTTCCAGAACAGGGCCAGATAAGATATTTCATATCACTGAGAGGGCTGGGCTGGGGACAGAACCCCTCTGAGTTGTTTGCTTTGAAGGGGGGGGGGGGGTGTCTACGTCTGGCCCTTTCAGTGATTTGAAATGCTAGGAAAGGAGGAAGGGGACGACGACACAGGGTTCCCAGACTTGTAGGGGGTGTGGCGGATATAGCACGGCAGTAATAATGCTTCTATATTTTAGTTTTTAGTTTCTTAAAATTTATTGCCCACACTCAAATAAATTCTGGAATCTGCCTCAAAACCTAAGAAAGAGCCGTAAAATAATATGTAGAATATAAAACAAACATAGACATTGCACAAAAAAAAAAAAGAAAACTAGTTCCAGCTGAAAGACGAACCTTGTTCCTGACACCGAACACAGTTGCCGGGTACTTTCCAAAGTTGCAAGCTTGCCCCTGCCTGCCTAGGGAAGGAGACGGTGGGGAGGGTAGAAGGATGGAGAGTCTGTGTATGGTTCACCTCTCTCACTCATAATCCCCATACGCTCTTGCTCCTTCTCTGCTTCCTCCCCCTTTCCCTCATCTCTCACTCTCCTCTCTTGCATCAAGCCAGATCTGTGGGATGAGCAAAACACCCTCCTCCGAAGACCCTAATCCAGAAAGAAACACTCGGATTTGGTATTCAGATTACAAGAATGAGGATTTGTGCGCTCCGCTCTTCCAAAGCTTGCCCTCCCCTAGGGGATGATGTCCATGCCCCTTCCCCCACAGCTCCGAAGAGTTGGGAGCACCAGGAACCCTCCATCCTTATCCGGCGTTCCCTGGCAGTTCCGAAGAGCCTACGGGCTCCGTACTGCGAGTGCCTTCCTCTGTGTGGCCTAAACTCCCCTCCGCAGCAGCCAAAAACTCCGTGTGGCCATGCTGCAGAGACTCCCTCCATGTCTTCAGCTCACGTGGCTCCACCTGCACAAGCAGCACCAATGCCAGCACGCCTAAAGCAGCCAATCAGTGGTGGCCTTGCACCAGCCTGCCTCGCCCATGCCACTCTGACGGGACGCCGCTTCTGAGCTGCCGGTATTACCCCCCGGCCTCTGTCCCGGCTGCTGCAGGCTGGATGACGTTCCTTCTGCCATTGTTGCTGAAAGCCAGATAAAAGTCGGCCAAGGGCCACATTCAGCCCCTCAGGCCATGGCTAGCGAGCCTCTCTGCGAACTGATGGTGCCATGTTTATATCAGTCACCTCGAGATAAGTTTTGATGGGCAGAGATTCCACTTGATAAAATATGAAAGTTTGAAACAGATCTCCCGAAAGTGATCACATTGCAGGCCCAGCCTGAATTAAACCTTATTTTAAAAAGAAAAATGTAGACTGCATAAGCCTTCAGAATGAAATAGTTCAGCATGAAATCCAGGGCTGGATTTAGGCAACCTAGGCACATGCCTAGAGTGCTAATTCTGATGGCGTCCACAAACTGGGACTCCCTCCTATTGCGCTCTCTGATTTTCGGAGGCAGAATCCCCCACCCCTGGTCCTCTGCTTAAGGGGGGGGGGTGTCAAAATTTTAAATCTGGCCCAATGAAATCCAATGAGGTTTTTGTAAAGTTTGCTACCAGTTATTCACCCTGAGGGAATCCAATATTTTAAAAACCTTCTTTTCCATGGAACAGGCTCAGCAAGGCAAGGTTTTATAAGTCTCTATAAAAGTCCTGGGGTGACTCCATGCTGTTGAAGACAGTTTGGTTTCAAGCCATTTTGCATGTGCTTTGTCTTCTGGGGCAGCAGGTTCTTCCTGCAAAAAGAACTGCCCCAGAACTCATTCAGGAGTCTTTAACACCAGTACCAGGCTACAAAAAAAAAAACCAACAAACCTGAGAAGCTAAATAAAAGTTCTAAAACTCCCAGCTCCAAGCAATCTGGTCTCCCTTTGTCGCCTCTTTTAAAGGCAGAAGAGGGGAAGGGAAACGTACAGCAAATGAAGGCTTTAAAACATAGTCACTGCATCGTTAATATTCACTTTACAAAATCATGCTGCCTTTTTTTAAAAATGATTTCAATGGAGGACAGCCATAAGATTCACATGGTTTCCAAGTAGTTTTTTCTCTGAAATTAAGGTAAATAACAAATTGGGTCACATTAGCTACAAGCTGAAGTAGCTTTTTTTCCCCCAGGTATAATTTTTAAACTTTGAGTTGAACAAGAGAACTGGGAGGCCCTGCTGCATGAGCACATGACAGCAGGCAGCCCTGGCCACATGCTCCTTCCAGCTCTCCTCAGCGGCACATTCACACCTCGTATTCAAGAACAGCACTTGCAATTTGTGAGCTTGCAAGTGGTATTTTTTTTTAAACTTTTTATTTAAGCAAGGCACATGCAACACAAAGTGGTATTCTTGAGGGTTGTCCTTTCTCACGCTTACAGTGAGGTCTTTCTTCTCTAAGGACTGTGTATCAGGTCTTTCGCTTAACTGATGGGAACTTGATGGTAGCATGCTAACTGCTGTCAGGAGTGACTATCTTCCAGTTTCTATCCACCTGGAAAGCAACATATGCCTCCTTCTCTTGCAGGAGCTCCATCATAGTTATGGAGAGCTCCATATACAGTTGTGCTCACAAGGTTACACACCCCTGGCAGAATTTGTAAGATGTGTAGCATTTTAAGAAAACATGAGCGAGAAGACAAAACACGTCTGTTATTTTTAATGTGTTTCAATTAAACTAAAATGCATCACAGAATAGCATAATCATTAAACAAACCACAGCAGTAAAGGACATAATAAAATGGTCCTGTCCAAAAGTTAGCATACCCTTAGTTCTTAATATTGTGTATTGCCTCCTTTTGCATCAATGACGGCTTGCAATCTTTCGTGATGGTTGTGAATGAGACTCTTTATTTTCTCATGTGGTAAAGCCTCCAGATCCTGTAAACTCTTGGGTTGTCTAGCATGAGATGCATGTTTGAGTTCTTCCCAAAGCGGCTCAATGATGTTGAGGTCAGGAGACTGTGATGGCCGCTGCAGAACCACTAAGGGGTATGTCAACTTATGAGCACAACTGTATATCCTACTGACTAACCCTTCACCCTCCCGGATGCTCCTCAATTTAGCCCACCCCCCCTCCTGCAGCCCCCTTACTCTTCCTCAAGGGAATCCACTAGCTACCATGTCTTGCAATGAGTGCTTCTCATTGACTGGCACCATACAATTACCAATCCAATAAAGGTGTGATTAGAACTGTGATTTATTGGGAGGGGGAGGGCAAACTATAATATATTCTGCACAGATGTCCACTTTCTTCTGAACGCGCAGGAAATGACACACTTTTCACAAACACTTGTATTCTTGAGGGATGCATGATAGTTAAAACAAAGCTACTGAATATATTAAAAATTAATTGCTGCCACACATATTCATTACAACCATAACAATTATCTACTGCGAAGCAAGCCGATGAGCGCTGATTTTAGCTTTGGTAAAAAAAAAAAAGTGTAGCTGACCTTTCAACTGTAAGAATTCTGGCTCTGAGCTCTCTGTTATTGCTCAGCACACTGATCGTCCAAAGAAACACTCCCGTGCAAAATCATGTTCCTGTGATACAGCCCAAACTGAAGCACTGATGTGCCATCACAAGCCTCTACATTAAAGATTAAGCAACGCAATACAAATATCCTTTTGATAATAGCATCAGGGCACTCAAAGTTATGTTTCAACAAGCTATTACATCACTTCTTGGCTGACTGACGAAAGCAGCTCAATGCCACATGCCTTACGACAGCCCAGAGAGAAGTTGCTGTGTCTGCCTGCTTAATTAGAAACTCATTTGAACTTGAAAGCTGGAATGCTGCTGTTGTCCGTTTTGTTACAGAAGCTGGAACTGCCAAAACGTAATTGTTATTACATGGTAAATAAACAGGAATCCTCCATTTAAATACATCAGACACAACCTATCAATGCACACACAAAAAAGTATACTGGGGGGGCAATAATGAGAAACACAGGTTTACCCACATAAAACCATGGTCTAATTACTGCTCCCAACAACCGAGTTAAGTCAAGGGAGGGGAATTACGCCCAGATACCGACTACTCAATTGTCTAATTGCAGGGGCATATTTTGTGCCTGCTTCAAAGTAGGGATGTGCATGTTTGATTTGTTTTCAGTTCAAATGAAATTTTCCCATATTTGTTCTTAAATACCAGTTTGTTCTGTTTATTTTCAGAAGTTTGTGTGTGTGGAGGACTGAGAGGGGAAGGATACTTTTACCATTATTTATTTATTTATTTATTTTAAGGGTTTATATACCGGAGGTTCCTGTATAATATACATATCACCCCGGTTTACAATGAACAGTAACTATCGCTTCAAGTTAGCGGTTTACAATGAACATGGTTAATCCAGATAACAGGAAAATATATATAATAATGTTAACAATTAAGAAGTAATAATAAATAGATAAAATAACAATTAATAAATAAATAGAAAAATAAATAGATAACTAACAGTAAACATCCATGAAAAATAACAGTAAATAAGATAACAAGTTATGTGAAATATGCTGGGGTAAATGGATGATAAGTGACTGACTTTCTACCTGCTCTTAGCTCTGCGGGAATGCTTGTTTAAATAACCAAGTTTAAATAACCAAGTCTTAAGTTTCTTTTTAAATGTGGAGTGGCATGGTTCAAGGCGAAGGTCTGTAGGGAGTGAGTTCCAGAGTGACGGGCCCACTGTGGATAGGGCGCGTTTTCTCAGCGCGGATTTAGCTGGTTGGGTGATTAGTCTGTTCTGATAAGCGCTTCTGGTCGGTTTCATGGATGTGTGTAGTTGAATTTGGAATGTTAGCTTGAGAGGCGCGATGTTGTACAAGGCTTTATGTATCATCATTAAGGATTTGAATTGGATCCTGAATTTAATAGGGAGCCAGTGGAGATGAAGAAGGATTGGGGTAATATGATTATCTGGCTGGAAACCCAGGGGTAAGTCGGTAGTCGGTGCTCCGACGGAATTATCATCTTTGCCTACCAGCTGTGTTTGACTTCCGACGCTGAGCCGGGACCCTGGAAGTGGTCCTATAAGAATGGGCCGCTAACGGCGTGCAGCAGACACCGGTGTGCTGCCAAAGCCGCGTGCGCCTAAGGGGCGCGCGCTTGCCGGGCTTTGCCTGGACTCACATGGACTGGCATGGATTTCTGATATAACCTCTCAATCTTCATTTGGGGGAACAAGAAATAAGACGAATAACTTAGCTAACTATTTTTGTTTTTTCTTCTTGGACTTTATGGTTAAGAAATAGTATGCCTCACTCAGCCTGTAAACATAGGGCGAGGGAGAGGTTTGCTACTGAATTTAACTTAGCTAGTCCAGTTTTGGGTCCAATGGATGCCCACATCAGAAGAGGAGCCCAAAAACCGGGTGACATGTCACTTGAAGGTTTCCAGGAAGGCACTGCTAACCTTCGTGAATTGGAGATCTCGTTATCCCTGGATTATAGAGGCCCCCCCCCCTGAAAATCCAGCAAATTTAAGAACTGATCCAACTGAGGACACCTCATCTCCTCTTGGGAAAATTGGCGAGATGGAAGGTGGACTGGGAACACCCTTGGACCTAAATGCTGAGCAAACTAGAAATTCTAGTGGTACAGGGGGGAAGATTAATGAGGGATTACTGTTGACTCAAGGGCTTGATACAAATGGGGAAAATATGAATTAATACCAATTGTGAGACCTCCTATCTTTTCTTTGCAAATTATTTGGGAAACGTTAGTTGTCTTAAATAAAAATGAATCATTGCAAATAGCACCTGTAGTTAAAAATATAGAAAAAATGGAACTGAAAGCTAATAAGATAATTACTGAGGATAAATTGAGAGATCAGGCTGTTGAGAACAACTCTGTGGAATTAAAAAAGTTAAGAAATTTAAATGAATCAGTTATGAAAGAAAATCAGTATCTTACTAGAAAAATGGAAAACATGGAAAATCAATTAAGGAGTAAAAACCTAAGAAGTAGATTTTAAAAAACATACGCGCGCGTGAACAAAAGTACACCGGGGTCGGCGCGCGCAAGGGGGTGCACATTTGTGCAACTTGCACGTGCTGCCCGTTCCCTCCGAGGCCGCTCCGAAATCGGAGCGGCCTCGGAGGGAACTTTCTTTCTACCCCCCCGCACATTCCCTTCCCTTACCTAACCCACCCCCCCCCCCGGCCCTATCTAGACCCCCCCTACCTTTATCGGAAAAGTTACTACTGCCTCCGGGCAGTAGTAACTTACGCGTGCTGGCGCAGCAGGCCCCGACACAGGCCGCTGTGTCGGGGCACTCGGCCATGCCCCCAGACCGCCCACACGCCCCCGGACACGCCCCCGATCCCAAACCGCGCCCCTGGCCACGCCTCCGACCGCCCCTTTTTGCAAGCCCCGGGACTTACGCGTGTCCCGGGGCTTGCACGTGCCGCCGAGCCTATGCAAAATAGGCTCGGCGTGCGCAGGGGGGGTTTCGGGTAGGTTTTCGGGGGGGTACGCGCGTACCCCTTTGAAAATCTACCCCTAAGGCTAGTAAATTTTCCTAAGGTACCAAATTCTTCTGCTAAAGACATGTGGAACAGGTTTGCATTAGAATTTCTTAAAATTCCACAGCAAGCTCTTCCTCCCTTAACCCAAGTATATTATATTCCTTCATGGAAAATTACATCAGATAAAGAACAGCCATATCGGTCTATAACCCCATTAAATGTAACAGACATATTAGAATCCACTACCTTAGATATGGCTCCACCATCTATACTGGTAATTTCTTTTTTATTGACCACTGATAAAGAGCGGGTCCAGAAGTTATTCTTTAGGAATATAAAGGAGAAATTTTGCCAAATGGAGGTAAGAACGTTTCCAGATGTTACCAAGGAAACCCAAAAAAGGAGGAAAGAGTTTCTTAGCTTAAGATCAGAAGTTTTACAAATGGGTGCTTCATATAAATTAAAGTTCCCATGCAAATGTTGCATTGAGCATCAAAGAATTAAATATTGCTTTTTTCAACTTTTACATTTGAAAAAATGTATTACTGAAAAAAGTGACCAAGCTCTGGGAGAAACAATCACTCAGTAAGATACTAAGTTCTAGGAATTAAAAAATAGGCAAACCTAGTTAGGTCGTCTGATATTTCCCTAAAAGTTTTTGTATTATTGATATGCCTTGTTAGTTTCTTACTGTTGTTCCCTCAATTATAGAGGACTTAGAATATATGGTGTATAGGATTATTATTTCTTTATATTGTGACAAAATGTAATTGATAAGATACGCCGTACCACTGTATCAAGTAATTATTAGCTTGTTATTTTTTGAAAATTTGAGAAACAAAAAAAAAAAATTTGTGTATGTAAATTCTGTTTTATGCCCATACAGGCTTATTTTAAAATGAGCGTGTGTGCATCCATACACACGCATATCAGAGGGTGAGCAAAGATGTGCTGGAATTTGAAATTGTGGAGTGGCGACGGTTTATAAAGTAGTGGGGTGTGCCCAACTAAGATTCGATGTTACTACCTTTTTGGGGAAATCAATTTTATAGCAGATATGACTCAGTCTGCATTCAGGGTATGGGCAGAGAAAGGTCTGAAGTATGTAAGTACACTTTTATGATATGGCGTGTATCATGAAGTCCTTTTCCCAGCTGCAAGACAAGGGCAGCCTTCTGCCCATTTGCAGGCACCACATTACCTTTTGCCACTGAAATGGGCTGATGAAATAGTAAAGCTGGCGAATTGGCTGGTGGGCAATACGCAGGACGTGGGAGTTCCCAAGAACTCTATTTCCCAATGCCACGTGCTTTGTATTTCCAGCTCTGCCCATAAAGCGTTAAAACAGTCTTAGCAGTAATCGGAGCAAGGCGCTGCACTCGGAAGGAGAGAAATGAGGATCAAGATGGGGGGAAGTGACGTCATCCCAACAGCATGGACGTCTGAGGCGATCGCTCCGCTCCCATTCATCCTGCATTAAGCAATAATAGCTCTTTTCCGGCAAATTTTTGATTCTGGATCGCATTAGGGGTCGTCTAAATCCCTACCGATGCACCCCAGGAGAAAAACTACGGATCTCAAGGCGTTTTCATATGAACCGGGTGGTTCTCGATTCGCGGCCTTGTGTGAAGAGACCGAACCGGGAGCTCACGAAATGGCGGACGCCATGCGGCAGGCTGATCTGCCGGCTCCGGAGGAGGTGGCTGCCGGAAAAGATTTACCACAACGGTCGGAGCCGACTGAACCTACCAAAACTGATTTCCAGCTCTGGTTCCGGGAAATCCAAGCTGATATTAAATCAATGCGCTCCGAAATGCAAGCAGCGCTGACTGAGTTCCGATCCGAAATCGGGGATATTGGCCGATGTGTTGAAGATGTGGAAGGGATTGTTGAGGGGCAGATGATGGAAACTTCGACCCTCAGGAAAGACGTAGAGCTGCTCCAAAAGGCGAATGAGGAGATGCAACTCAAAATGGAGGATATGGAGAATCGCTCCCGCCGTGCAAACATCAGGGTAAGGGGCATCCCCGAAACGGCGGACTATGCGGATGCCACCTCTGTGGTCCAGAAAATTTGTGAAGCTATCCTCAGTAATAGCTCCGAGTCAGGGGGCACTAGAGCTAGTGACATTATTTTGGATAGAGCTCACAGGACATTGAGGGCACCACGGCCAAATGTACCCAGAGACATTATTGCCTGTCTCCACAGTTTTCGCCTGAAGGAAGCTATAATGCAACAAGCCCGAAAAATGGGCGCTTTTAGCTGGGAAGGGCATAGTGTTACAGTTTATAATGATTTGGCGGCGGCCACCCTTCAAAAAAGGCGGGACTTTCAGCCGGTAACGACGATTCTACGAGAGGCAAATCTGAAATATCGATGGGTGTATCCAACGGGCCTCGCTTTCACCAAAGATGGCCGCACGAGATTCATCAAGATGGCGTCGGCAGCAGCTTCAGTCATGGCGGAGGAGGGTCTAAATCTGCCGGTGATGGGCACTGGAGCTCCTAAACCGCTGGTTGCTGACCGCCCGCGTTGGCAGCGCAAGGGGACATCGGGCTCTCGTCTGCGACGGAATTCTTCGGATTCTAATGTAACTTTGGCGGCCAGCTCTACGGCGAAAGTTACCTGAATTGCATCCCTTTTTCTTCAGCCCATTTGGGCGGGTGTTATTTTTGTCTTGCCTGTTCAAAGGGTGATTTTTACCCGCAGGGACTCTATATTTTTATGTTCTTCCCAGGGAGAGCATGGTGTGAGTGGCTACCAGTGACTGAGTTTTATACCATGTATGGTTGTTTTATGATTAATGCTGCATATTCGGTTGCATTTTTGTGCACAGTTCTAAGATTATTTTCTATAGCATGATAGGATGATGGGAGGGGCGGGGGACGACGCACTTCACCTCAAAATTTCCTTGTCAATGTTGTACTGGCAGGGAACTGGTATAAGGGAGGGGGGATGGGGAAGCAGGGGGGGGGCGGGGGGGAGGGGGGTTGGGGATGGGGGTTTTGTTATAATGGGGGTTTTTAGTTTCTTAGTCCTACGTGGGATAGGGTGGGGTAGCCATTGTTGGTTCAGTGTGGCGCTTTCTAGGGACAGGCAGGCCGAGATGCGCTTTTCCGTTACAGCGGGGGGAGGGGTGGCGGGACATAATCATGCCTGATATTAAAATCATGTCCATGAATGTGAAGGGTCTTAACCACCCGGCCAAGCGTCATAGTTTGTTTAAGGATGCCCTCCGGATGAAGGCAGACATCCTATTTCTCCAGGAGACGCATTTGCGTAGACGTCATGAGAATCTATTGCATCATGTGGGCTTCCCGCTAGTATTTTTAGCTGCCAGTACCCCAAAATTTAAGTATAATGGGGTAGGGATTCTAGTTTCCAGAGATCTGGTGGGGCAAGTGGCCTCTGTATTTCGCGATCCGGAGGGTCGTTTTATAATAGTGTCTATATATTTTCATCAGATTTTGTATACATTGGTAAATATCTATAATCCCAACAAACTGCAGAGGGACGCTCTTCAGAGGCTAGATGATCAATTGCTTAACTCATCCTGCGGGCGGTTAATTCTCGGGGGGGATTTTAATTTGGTCCGCAATGCGCGACTGGACTGCTCCATAGGAGTAGGACATTATGCTACAGTGGATAGCAGCGCTTTCCATACATTTATTGCAAAATGGCGACTAGTGGATATGTGGCGGGAATACCATCCCACGGCTAGGGATTACTCCTACTTCTCGAAAGCGCATGAGGTTTACACCAGAATTGATTATCTGTTTGCAGATTCTTCCTTTGTGGGGGAAACAGCGGATACTGGTATTGGTCAAATTACATGGTCTGACCATGCTCCTATCTGGTGGTCCTTTCGTACTACAGGGACAGATGCTGGTCGTCGCTTTTGGCGGCTGAACGATTCTATTCTTAAGGATCACCAAGCAGAGCAAGATATCCGAATAGCCATTCAGGAATACCTAACCTTGAACGACACGGAGGAGGCTACACCCGTGGTGATTTGGGATTGTCTGAAAGCAGTCATAAGGGGCAAGTTAATAGCCATTGCCTCTGGCAGGAAGAAGGAAAAGCTTAGACAAGGCAATATCTTGCGAGCTAAGCTGGAAAAAAAGGAAGCGGCCCACAAAGCAGCGCCTTCTAAGGCCCTTTTACGTGAATTAGGGGATCTCCGATATCAGTTACAGCAGATTGATGCTGATGAGCGGGCCCACCAGCTAGATATGGTGCATCAAACTTACTATGAACACGGTAATAGGGCCGGGAAATTATTAGCTCATACTCTGAAGTCTAGGGCAGCACAATTCCAGATCACTAAGATTAAGTCCCCGGGGGGGGAAGTGACGACGGTAGGGACAGAAATCAGAGCGCAATTTAACAAATTTTTTGCACATCTATATTCAAGGGAAAATGCTGCTTCAGAGGAACACATCCAGGAATATTTAGATGGGGTTCAGCTACCGTGTTTAGAGGCATCCATGACAGAAGGTATGGGGCAGGCTATTACTTCTGCAGAAGTGTTGGCAGCTATAGCAGAGTTGAAACCTGGCAAGGCCCCTGGGTTAGATGGGTACACCCCTCTCTTCTATAAAAAATTCAAGGATGTGCTGGTGAGTCCTTTGGCGGCTATGTTCAATGCCCTGGGGACAGGATCTCATATGCTCCCAGCGGCTAATGTGGCGGGCATAACGATCATACCTAAACCCGGAAAGGATCCACTGTTATGCAGTTCCTATCGACCCATCTCTCTTATAAACATTGATTTAAAATTGTTAGCAAAAATCCTGGCTAATCGCTTAAAGTTTGTTATTCCCTTATTGGTGCATGATGACCAAGCTGGCTTTATGCCTGGCAGGATGGCGGGTGACAATATCCGCAAGGTGGTCAATATTATACACTATGCCAAACAGAGTTCCACTCCATCGGTGTTGTTTGGGGTAGATGCTGAGAAGGCCTTTGATCAGGTTCATTGGCCCTTCCTGTTTCAAGTGCTGAGAAAGGTGGGGCTAGGAGGGGGATTTCTCACATGGGTTCAAGAATTATATCGCTCCCCGGCCGCCTGTATCAAAATTAACGGGGGATACTCCGAGAACTTTGAGGTGCAGCGGGGAACCCGTCAAGGGTGTCCGCTGTCGCCTTTGTTATTTGCCTTAAGTTTAGAACCCTTAGCCACCAGAATCCGGGAGGCGGAGGGGGTCCAAGGGATCCAAATTGGTGATAATATGTATAAACTGGCACTTTATGCAGATGATGTGCTGTTTACTCTGGCAGATCCAGCCCGCTCTCTAGCGAGCTTATTACCCATTTTGGAGGCTTATGGTAAGGTATCTGGGTTCAAGGTAAACCAGGATAAGTCTGAGCTCTTACCAATTGTTCTCTCACCGTCAATGATCTCCCGACTTAAAGCTCAGTTTCCCTTTGTTTGGGCCACTAAGTCTGTGAAATATTTGGGGGTTTATCTGGGACCAGAGTATCATGAGCTGTTTCGGCTGAATTATGTGCCTATAATTAAACACCTAGAAATGGACCTACAAACTTGGGACCGGTTGACTCTCTCCTGGATGGGGAGAATTGCTGCCCTTAAGATGACCTTTCTGCCTAGGATTGCATATCTTTTTCAAACTTTGCCTTATCTTGTACCAGCTCTTGTGCTGAAAAAGCTGCAGGTTAAAGTTTTCTCCTTTATATGGAAACGACGACCACCGCGAGTAGCTCGGGCAGTGTTGTACCAGCACAAGCGGGATGGAGGAGTGGGGGTCCCTAACTTCCTAAAATATTATCTTGCATCTCAATTGCGCGTAATGGTGGACTTCCACAATCTTAAAGATGTTAAGCAATGGGTGCGTTTGGAACAATTCTTGACGAGGGGTGCTCAATATGATGATTGGTTTTGGGGGATAAAGCCCATTCCTTCTGATCTAGGTATTCGATCTCCTTGCACTTTAGTCACCCTGGGGTTGTGGCGGAGATGGAGGCCGCAATTTATTGGGGATAGGAAATTTTTGCACTCTACCACTATCAAAGGTTGCCGGGACATGCTAACTGGCTGGTCGGAACGAACCTTTCAGGTTTGGAGGAGTAAGGGCATAATCACCCTGGGGCAATTGTGGTTTGATCAGGGGGTGAGGCCATGGGAAGAGATACAGACTCTGTTTCACCTGGGGGCAGACCAGTATTATGCTTATTTACAAGTGTGTCATTTCCTACTCTCTAAACCTGTGCGTCCTGATATGCTAAAAGGGAAAACGCTACTGGAAGGTTACTGTGCTAATGCCCATTTGATAAAAGGCATAATTTCCAAACTGTACTCATTGTTAAATGGTGCGGTATTAGGCAAGCCGAGTCATATCAAGGCTTGGGAAAAGGATCTGGGGGGTTCTTTGTCAGAAGATGAATGGGAAACCTGCTTTTCAGCGGTGGGGCGGTCCTCTACGGCAGCCTCTATGGTGGAGAATGGTTATAAGATGTTATTCCGTTGGTATCTTACCCCCCATAAAATGAAAAAAATGGGGCTGCGAAAAGATTCGTTATGTTGGAGGAATTGTGGGATGGAGGGAGACTTTTATCACATGTGGTGGTCTTGCCCGGTGATCCGTTCTCTTTGGGAACAAGTGGAAAAATGGTATGGTGACCTGGTGGGCAAGCATGTCCCCTTCCATCCGAAAGAAGTCTTGTTACATATCCCAGTCTCTCAGGACGCTCATGCGCATAGTTTATTGCTAAGAGTGGTGGCGCATGCAGTACGGGGTGAAATAGCTATGAAATGGAAAGATCTATGTGCACCCACTTTGGCTGATGTCCTGCGCAGATTGAAATGGATTTACTATATGGAATACTTGACGGCTATCCGAAGGGATAATTTGGCTAAACTGGGCAAAGTATGGGCCTTATACACACAATGGTCTGCTTCTACCTTACACTGATTCCTAGCTATATGATAGCGGGAAGGGTGGAGGGGGTTGGGGGGGGGGGTGGTTTTGGGATATTTTCTTTGTTTATTGTTTCTTTCATCTTTCATTCTGTTTTCTATTTTGTTTCTTTTCTTTCCTTTTATTACTTTAGGGTTTATCGGGGTGGGGAGAAACAATGGTGGAACTTCAATGGGGATATGAATGATACACATGCTACAGACTTTTTGTACATTGTCTTGTTAGTTGTTGGTTTGCATATCTTGGGTTAGTCTGTATTTGTATTAGCCTGAATTGATGACTGTTTTATAGAAAGTGGTGTATTGGTTCTACTGTTAATAAACATATAATTACAAAAAAAAGAAATGAGGATCAAGATGATACACTGATAACGTGAAAAAACATTGCATGGAGCTGGATAAGTCTCTAAACTGCAACCGGTGCCTGATTGCGCCGGGCACTATGCTACATTAGTGGTACAAATGTTCCACTTATTTGTCAGAATCTATGCGAGGCAAAGCGATTGGGCCTTTACCCAGGTCCCTCCCAGTCTGCTCCAATTAAGGGAACTTTCCTTTACCCTATCTACCCTTCCTCCCTTTTCCCCTCTTCTCCCTGACCCCTATATTATCTGTAACTAGGCTTTTCTTGTTTGTTTTTTGTTTTGTAACGTACCTGCTCCTTTGGTTCAGAAGTAAATTAGGCACGCTGGCCGACTGCTGGTGTGTGCTGTCCCGGCTGGCCCCCGCCCTGCCCAGACCACACCCCCGGCCCGCCCCTTTTTCAGGGCCCGGCACTTCTGTGGGTAACAGGGGTTACACACATGGCCAGGCCCATTCTAAAATGTGCGTGGCATGCGAATGGCCTTTTTTAAAATTGGCCTGATACTGTGCAAACACATTGGACTCAGAGAGGCAGATACCCAGTACCCAGAGACACCCTCTGATCAGACCGACAGAGCGAGACAGACACAGAGATCTCACAGAGCATCATCGTTACTTCATACCAAGATAGACACAGAGAGACAAGGATAGCCCAAACCCAGACATCCCACAGAGAGACAGGAACCCAACACCCAGATTGGCACAGAGACCCAGACAGAAAAACACACATAGAACACGCCCAGGCAGAAGACAAACACACAGACACAGAGAAAGGTACAGACACCACACCCAGACACAGGCAGTCAGATGCATCACATACAGAGACACAGACCACACCACACCACACACACAGTCCAAAGCACACCAGACAAACATAGAAACACACACTGCAGACGCGCGCACGCACATGTGCACGCATTCATTGGCCCGCGCCCAGGGAAGAGGCCATTTTATAACATACGCATCTTATAAAATAGACTGACCATGAGCACATGTGCACACAATTTTAAGTGGATGCGCACTTTTGCACCGCAAAAGTGAGGGGATTTTAAAAGACACGCACGCCACCACCATTACTAGTTTTCCCAGTTTGTTTCCAGTTCACCCAGGTAAACAATAGGACTTCCAACCCCCCCTAGTTTAACTGGCTACCTTCTCTCCTGTTAGCCCCGACGTTTAAAGCCTCGCTGACCTGCCCAGAATTTTTTATTTTTCAATGCCATTCATAGCAAAAGTAAAGTTGCTGGGCAGGGGATCCTGGTACGCATCTGGGCACGTATTTACACGCAATCTGTGCACGCATTTACACGCAATCTGTGCACGCATTTACACGCAAACTTCCAGGTGAAACCCAGGAATTCCCATTCCCTGCCCACACCCCCACCCCTTTTTGGGACCTTTTCATTTGTGCACTTAGTGGGAGATATGTGCGTGGAAGGGCGGCTTTTCAAATCCACTTGGTGTGCACTGGTGCGCGTATCCCCCGGTTTTGGCATGCACTGGGCTTTTAAAGTTTACCGTTTAAGTGCCAGCCACAATATTTTAGGAGCCGAGAAAAATTTGATCTCACCCTTTCCAATTTGTTTTTTGGCTTTTTTTTTTTTTTTTTTTTACTGTTTTTACTAATTTTTCCATCTATTTTTGTATTTTTCTTCGTTACCTTTTTTGTTTTCTCATGTTTTGATTTGCTTATTTAATTTTATTTTTATTCACTTTTTTCCTTTATTCTCCCATCCCTACCACATTCTCTCTGGCCTCTTCACCTCCCCTGCTTCACCAGATGTGATCTCTCTCCCTGAGCAGGGACCTGGAAGTATCAGGGACTCCTCCTAGGCTGAGGTCTTCGTTTCTGGCAGAACACCGTATTGGCTGCTCCCATGTCCAGGTCTCTACCAAGAGTAAGCGGCCGCTCTCTCTGACTCATCAAGAGACGCATGGCATGTTTACAATGAGTAGCAACCAAGCAGAGTAGATTGGTAAAACAGGGATTCTTTATTAATCAATATAATATTTGCAGATAAAAGCCCAGTTGTAGAATAAGCGCGACTCAGGCCGAGTTTCGCTCATGTGAGCTGCTTCAGGGGCTGTCTAGTCAGATCACCTCATGCACAGATGTATTTAAGAGCCCACTCTCTATGTTAAGGTATCCATTGTAGGCAGATACAATCTTGCATTGGAATATAAAAGGTTAACAGAGCTCCGCTGGGCAGATTAAGGATTCACACGCCTCGGCGTCTGCAAGCCGGAAGTATTTGTATTTGAAGCAGCCATTTTTTTTCTTGACTGATTAGGCCTCCTGTGAGCCCTCCTTCAAGCATGCAGAAGCCCCCCCCCCCCCCCTCCAGTTTTCTCACCCCTGCTTTAGAGAAGAGGAGAAAGAGTGTGGGATATGATAGAGACATTTCAATTCCTGAAAAGTATTGAAAGTGTACAAGAAACAAACCTTTTTCAATGGAAAGGAAGCTGTAAGGAAGCTGTAGGGGATCACATTATGAAACTCTATTAAGTAGACTCGGGAATAACACGAGGAAATGTTTTTTCATGCAAAGGGTGGTGGATATCATGAATGCCCTCCCAGAGGTGGTGGCATTTGAAAAAATGGTGGCGAAATTCAAAAGAGCATGGGATAAACATAGAGGGGTAGATTTTATAACTTTGCGCGAGCGCGTACTTTTGTTCACGCACCAGGCGCGAACAAAAGTACGCTGGATTTTATAAGATACGCGCGTAGCCGTGCGTATCTTATAAAATCCGGGGTCGGCACGCGCAAGGGGGTGCACATTTGTGCAACCTGCGCGCGCTGAGCCCGATGCACGCTGCCTTTTCCCTCCGAGGCCGCTCCGAAATCAGAGCGGCCTCGGAAGTAACTTTCTTTCCACCCCCCCCCCCCCCACACCTTCCCCTCCCTTCCCCTACCTAACCCAACCCCCCGGCCCTATCTAAACCTCCCCCCCTACCTTTTGTTAGCAGCGCCAACGGGCTGCTGGCGCGCCATCACCCAACCCGGGGGCTGGTCCGGAGGCCTCGACCACGCCCCCGGGCCGGCGCCACGCCCCCGGGCCTGCCCGAACCGCCCCCTGACCCCGGACACACCCCTTCCCCACCCCTTTTACGAAGCCCCGGGAATTACGCGCCTCCTGGGGCTGTGCGCGCGCCAGCGGCCTATGCAAAATAGGCCGCCGGCGCGCGAGGGCCCTGCGCGCGTAAATCCGGCCGGATTTATGCACGCAGGGCATTTAAAATCTGGCCCAGAGGATCCCTAGTGGCAAGAGGATGGAAATGAAGCACTGGAGTAACCTGTAGTAATTTTTTTATATGGAGATAACCTGCATGAATGGCAGTTACAACCCTGAATTCTCTGCTGGGCAGACTGGATGGACCATTTTGGTCTTTATCTGCCATCATTTACTGGGTTATATTATTGCTATCAGATTTGGATACACAGAGCTTATCCATATCACAAGCACCCCAATGTCATTAACAAAGCTCCAAAACAGATTCTGACCCAAGTTGATACTTTGCACAAACGATCAGTTTTGAAATTATTTCTGTCTGTCAGCTTATGCTGTGATGGACAGTGGGCCCAGCGAGTCAGCCATAAAGCAGCTGCAGAAGAAGGAAGGGGCCATATCTACCACAGAAACAGCTGCCCCACAATGGAGCGCCTGAGTTATGTAATGTGGAATCGGGTTAACACCATTGTTATTGGCTTGGACTAGAAATGAAAACAAGCAGTAACGGATCCGGGAGCTCTCGATTTAGAGAATATGTTTTGTCCCTTCATAGCAGCACAACAAACAGTGGATAAATGAGGTTTAAATACACAATGTATTGAGGTAAAAAGACTGGTAGGCTTCTGTATGGACATAGTGAAGACTGTGTAAATTATGAATAAATAAATGGTGTAAAAAGCTTTTCAATACAGAGCAAGCAAATCCTGCCCCCACCCCAGACTGTAAAGTTTGTGGTCTGTGCATACAGTACAGAGCGTAAGAGAGGCTGCACAGAACTCCTCTTTCAGTCAGATCACATGACGCAGGCTATGTCAGGCTACCGAATTCCTCAACGTGCTCGGATGTCATAGCATTTGTTCTAGGGTGGGGCACACACAGACAGTGCTAACTGGTGGCACTGCTGCAATGGGCCATCACTGTCTGTCGTAATATACCAGGCAACTTTATCATCTTAAAACATTAAGAGTAAGGCTGGGTGGAACACAGAGGGGTAGATTTTCAAAAAGCACGAATAGGCCTACTTTTGCTTGCGCATCAGACTCAAGCAAAAGTACGCCTGATTTTAGTAGATACGCGCGTATCCACTAAAATCCCTGGATCGGCGCGCGCAAGGCTATGGATTTTGTATAGCCGGTGCGCACCGAGCCGCGCTGCCTACCCCGTTCCCTCCAAGGCCGCTCCGAAATCGGAGCGGCCTCGGAGGGAACTTTCCTTTGCCCTCCCCTCACCTTCCCCTCCCTTCCCCTACCTAACCCACCCGCCCGGCCCTGTCTAAACCCCCCCTTACCTTTGTCGGGGGATTTACGCCTCCCGGAGGGAGACGTAAATCCCCGCGCGCCAGCGGGCCTCCTGCGCGCCGGGCCGCGACCTGGGGGCGGGTACGGAGGGCGCGGCCACGCCCCCGGACCGCCCCGGGCCGTAGCCACGCCCCGTACCCGCCCCCAAAACGCTGCCGACACGCCCCCGAAACGCCGCGACGACCGGGCCCGCCCCCGACACGCCCCCGACACGCCCCCCTCCGAAAACCCCGGGACTTACGCGAGTCCCGGGGCTCTGCGCGCGCCGGTAGGCCTATGTAAAATAGGCTTACCGGCGCGCAGGGCCCTGCTCGCGTAAATCCGGGCGGATTTACGCGAGCAGGGCTCTTAAAATCCGCCCCAGAATGTAGAGATCCCAGGGCTCAGCAGTCAGGGCATTATTTAAAAATGAGCACATGAATTGAGCTCCCCTTACACCAGCCCACTCCACCAATTCATGTGCTCATTTTTAAATAATGCCCTGACTGCTGAGCCCTGGAGTCTCTTGCATGCAGAAAACCTCCCACAAGCCTACGTGGGAGGTTTTCTGCATGCAAGTATGAAGTGTAAGGGGAGAGGGTGCCGATCAATTCATAGAAACAGAGATGTGAAAGCAGAGATGGACTGTACGGCCTATCTAATTCAGCTTTACAATTCCCATCACTGCATCAGAGATCCCCTCTGTTTATCCCATGCTTTCTTGAATTCAGATGCTGTTTTCTCTCCACTACCTCCTCTGGTGCATCTACAATCCTCTGTGCATCCACTACCTCTCTGTAAGAAATATTTCCATAGATTACTCCTGAGTCTACCCCCTTTCATCCTCATCCCATTACCCCTTGTTCTAGAGCTTCGCCTCCTGTGCATGGAAACCTTGGAGGTATTTAAATGTCTCTATTTATCTCCCCTATTTCACCTTTCCTCTAGGAAAGCAGTGGCCAACTTCAGTCTTCAAGAGCCACAAACAGGCCTGGTTTTCAGGATATCCATGCTGAATATTCATGAGATACATCTGCATATAGTGGAGTCAGTACATACTAATCCAGTATATATCTCATGCATAGTCATTAGGAATATCCTTAAAACCAGGCCTCTTTGTGGCTCCTGAGGATTGGAGTTGGTCACCCCTGCTTTAGAGTACACAGGTTTACATGTTTAAGTCTGTCCCCAGACTTCGCTTCAGAGTGAAGACCACTGACCACTATAGAAGCCTCCCTCTGGACCGACTCCAACCAGTTTATTTCTTTTTGAAGATGAGGTCTCCAGAACTATACACAGTGTTCCAAATGAGGTCTCTCCAGAGATCTATACAAGGTCAATATCGCCTCTCTTTCTCTGCTGACCATTCCTCTCCCTGTGCAGCCAAGCATCTTTCTAGTTTTGCTATTGCTTTGTCCACCTGTATGACCACCTTAAGATCATCAGATACAATCACCCCCACCAGATCCCACTCTTCCTTCGTGCTTAGAAGAATTTCACTGCCTAAACTCCCTTGGGTTTTTGCAGCCTAAATTCATAGCTCTGCATTTTTTAGCATTACATCTTAGCTGCCAGACCCTAGACCATTCCTGTAGCTTTACTAGTTCCCTCCTCACATTTTGCCACACCTTCCTGTCTACCCTGTGGCAAATTTTGGTATCATTAGCAAAAAGGTAAACCTAAATGGCAATCCTTAAGAACATAAGAAATTGCCATGCTGGGTCAGACCAAGGGTCCATCAAGCCCAGCATCCTGTTTTCAACAGTGGCCAAACCAGGCCATGAGAACCTGGCAATCACCCAAACATTAGGAAGATCCCGTGCTACTGATGCAATTAATAGCAGTGGCTATTCCCTAAGTATAATTGATTAATAGCTGTTAATGGACTTCTCCTCCAAGAACTTATCCAAACCTTTTTTGAATCCAGCTACACTAACTGCACTAACCACCTCCTCTGGCAAGAAATTCCAGAGCTTAATTGTGCATTGAGTGAAAAATAATTTTCTCAGATTAGTCTTAAATGTGCTACTTGCTAACTTCATGGAATGCCAGCTAGTCCTTCTATTATTGAAAAGTGTAAATAACCAAGTTACATCTACTCGTTCTAGACCTCTCATGATCTTAAAGACCTCTATCATATCCCCCCTCAGCCGTCTCTTCTCCAAGCTGAACAGCCCTAACCTCTTCAGCCTTTCCTCATAGGGGAGCTGTTCCATCCCCTTTATCATTTTGGTAGCCCTTCTCTGAACCTTCTCCATCACAATTATATCTTTTTTGAGATGCGGCGACCAGAATTGTACACAGTATTCAAGGTGCGGTCTCACCATGGGGCAATTCAGAGGCATTATGACATTTTTCGTTCTATTAACCATTCCCTTCCTAATAATTCCTAACATTCTGTTTGCTTTTCTGACTGCCGCAGCACACTGAGCCGACGATTTTAAAGTATTATCCACTATGATACCTAGATCTTTTTCCTCGGTGGTAGCTCCTAATATGGAACCTAACATCGTGTATCTACAGCATTGTTTATTTTTCCCTATATGCAACACCTTGCACTTGTCCACATTAAATTTCATCTGCCATTTGGATGCCCAATCTTCCACAATATCGCTCATGAAAATGTTGAAAAGAACCAGTCCAAAGACTGATCCTTGAGGCACACCGCTAGCAATCCCCCCTCCTTGGAGTGAACTCCATTTATCACCTCCCACTCAACCAGTTTCTTGCCCAGACACCAACACTAGGGTTCATATCAACAGTGAACTAATTATTTATGTTGCCCCCAACCCTTTTCCTTCATTACAAAAAACCTGGGCCCCCCCCCCCCCGAAACCCAATCTCCCCACTCTTCAGACCCCAACTCACAGTTCTAACCCTGGCAGTGAAATGAGGGCCATTTGAAAAATGTTCATCACTGGGCTTGGAATCTAGGGACGCTTTGGGTCCCTACACCACCTCCAAGGATAGAATTGTGAGTTTAGGGGTCTGGAGGCTGGGCTAGAGTGAGGGGGTGAGAGCCTCTTGGGGACAACCTTTTGTAATGAAGGAGAGGGGTGAGGAATTGGAAGAGGGGCCTGGCGCCAACTGAAATCATTTATGGGTTGTTGGGTTCTTTTTTTTAATTTCTACAACAGGCAACTTCCAGGGCTGTCAGAGGCAGGAAGAGGAAGCATCTATGGAGATCCCTAGGGAATTTTGCAACTTTTTTGGGGAGGGTTGACTCAGAGCCATCAGCCCCTTTAAGCAGTAGTGGCCACAGTCCTGGGACCACCATCGCACAATGTTTGGGGGTATTTACGATTGCAGTATTTTTTCCCACTGTATTTAACCACAAGGAAAATTACCACAAGAATCACAAAGCGGCACTTTCCGTTACCACAGTTTTGTGACGCCCACGGTGAATGAGCCCCTTAAATTGTAAGCCCTATGGGGACAGGAAAATACCTACAGAACCTGAATGTAATCTGCTCTGAAGTGCCTGAAAAGCAGAATTTAAATCAAATAAAAAAATATATATATCAAAATTGTGCCAGTAAGAATGCTGACTGTATCTTGTGTTCTTGTCACTGGACTGAATTCAAAGTCTCTTTTAGTTTCCATTTCAGGAGCCAAACAGACATATTTTCAGTGACAAAAAACATAATTCAATGTTAAAATTAAGAAACTACTTTAGCTACAGCATTTTATAAAAATTGCATATGCAAAAGGAAAGCAGATTTGCTCTCCTATAACAGGTGTTCTCCTAGGAGAGCAGGATTTTTATTAATTTATTTAAGAACTTTTTATATACCGATATTTAGATATAACTATCATAATGGTTTACAATATTTGAATTTATCTAACTAATGATAAACATCATATACAATAACCAATAATATCATTCTTTCTTTTAAAAAACTAAACAGAGTTTACAATTTGAAATCAAAGTTTACAATCATTCACCTAAACATTCAATTCATATCATTAACTGTTTCTCTCGCCCTTGCTGCGTGCTAGCTCCACTTTATTTATGAAAGTTCTTATCATGTCTCACTTTGCTCAATGCCAAATGCTTGTTTATATAAACCATGTTTTAATCTTTTTCTTGAAATGTACCACATTTAGTTCCAATCTAATTTCTATTGGAAGGTTGTTCCAAATTATTGGTCCAGACAGTGACAACGCTCTTTCCCTTACAGATGTTAACTTTGCGGATACCAATGATGATAGTCCTCACACATGGATGACATCATCCGATGGAGCCCGGCATGGAAAACTTATGTCAAAGTTTCTAGAACTTTGACTGGCACATTGAGCATGCTCAGCATGCCACGATCCACGTGGGGTCCCTCTTCTGTCTCATAACATAGAATTACAAAAAAATAAAATAAACATAGGAGAAACCCAAATCCGCAGGGTGGTGGGCGGGTTTCGTGAGGACTGTCAGGTACTTGAGGTCACAAGAACACAACGGCTCGAAAGGAGCTTTCATGAACTGAGCCAACAGCACATTAAGATCCCAGGACACCGCAGGAGGCCGCAAGGGAAACTTCAGTTCAAGCAGACTCTGCATAAAGCGACCCACAGAAATGAGCGAACCATCACACCACAATAGTAGGCATCGATTGCACTCAGGTGTACCCTAATGAAGTTGGTCTTTACGCCAGCATCCGAAAGGTGCAAGAGGTAATCGAGCAGCTTCAATCTGAAGTAGGAGAACGGATCCAGGCCGCGGTGCTCACACCAGTTGGAAAACCACTTCCACTTCAAGACTTCCTAATGAAAGGCTTCCTGGAAGCCACCAGGACTCAAGACACATCATCAGAGAAGCTGAGGGGCTGCAGAATCAACCTCTCAACATCCAGGCCATCAGGGACAAGGCTTGGAGGTTGGTATGGCGCAGCTTCCCCTGATCCTACATGATGAGGTCTGGGGAGGTCCCCAGGCTGATCGGTTCCCGGAGGAAGGGATCCCGTAAGATTAGGAACCAGATCTGAATCAGTCAGTGAGGGGTTATGAGGATCACAGTTCCCCTGTCTTGTCGCAGCTTCAGGAGAGTCTTCATCACCAGGGGAAGCGGAGGATATGCATAAAAAAGGCCCTTGCCCCAATGGAGGGCAAAGGCATCTGAGGTGGGCTTGCCATCCCTCTATACAGGGAGCTGTCCATATGTATTCCACACATTAAGAAAGGTGGAAAGAAGGCAAAACAATTACAGTCATGGCTAAAATGTGAGGTGAAAGAGGCTATTTTAGCCAAAAAAAAACATCCTTCAAAAATTGGAAGAAGGATCCATCTGAAGTTAAGTGTAAAACATTGATAAGACAGGACACGAGAGAATTTGAAATGAAGTTAGCTATAGAGGCAAAAACTCATAAAAACTTTTTAAAATATATATGAAGCAAGAAACCTGTGAGGGAGTCAGTTGGACCATTAGATGAGCGAGGGGTTAAGGGGCTCTTAGGGAAGATAAGGCCATTGCAGAAAGACTAAATTAATTCTTAGCTTCCGTGTTTACTAATGAGGATGTTAGGGAGATACCAGTTCCGGAGATGGTTTTCAGGGGTGATGAGTCAGACGAACTGAACAAAATCACTGTGAACCTGGAAGATGTAGTAGGCCAGATTGACAAACTAAAGAGTAGCAAATCACCTGGACCGGATGGTATGCATCCTAGGGTACTGAAGGAACTCAAAAATGAAATTTCTGATCTATTAGTTAAAATTTGTAACCTATCATTAAAATCATCCATTGTACCTGAAGACTGGAGGGTGGCCAATGTAACCCCAATATTTAAAAAAGGCTCCAGGGGCGATCCAGGTAACTACAGACCAGTGAGCCTGACTTCAGTGCCGGGAAAAATAGTGGAAACTATTCTCAAGATCAAACTCGTAGAGTATATAGAAAGACATGATTTAATGGAACACAGTCAACATGGATTTACCCAAGGGAAGTCTTGCCTAACAAATCTGCTTCATTTTTTTGAAGGAGTTAATAAATATGTGGATAAAGGTGAACCGGTAGATGTAGTGTATTTGGATTTTCAGAAGGTGTTTGACAAAGTCCCTCATGAGAGACTTCTATGAAAACTAAAAATTCATGGGATAGGAGGCGATATCCTTTCGTGGATTACAAACTGGCTAAAAGACAGGAAACAGACAATAGGATTAAATGGACAATTTTCTCAGTGGAAGGGAGTGGGCAGTGGAGTGCCTCAAGGATCTGTATTGGGACCCTTACTTTTCAATATATTTATAAATGATCTGGAAAGAAATATGACGAGTGAGGTAATCAAATTTGCAGATGATACAAAATTGTTCAGAGTAGTTAAATCACAAGCAGACTGTGATATATTACAGGAGGACCTTGCAAGACTGGAAGATTGTGCATCCAAATGGCAGATGAAATTTAATGTGGACAGTGCAAAGTGCTGCATATAAGGAAAAATAACCAAGGCTGTAGTTACACGATGTTAGGTTCCATATTAGGAGCTACCACCCAGGAAAAAGATCTAGGCATCATAGTGTATAATGCTTTAAAATCTTTGGCTCAATGTGCTGCAGCAGTCAAAAAAGCAAGCAGAATGTTAGGAATTATTAGGAAGGGAATGGTTAATAAAACAGAAAACGTCATAATGCCTCTATATCGCTCCATGGTGAGACCACACCTTGAATACTGTGTACAATTCTGGTCGCCGCATTCCAGAGGCGGAAGATTTGATCCGATGCTTCTTGTTTCAGGGACCACACGTGGGGTCAGAAGGCTTGACTCAGCCTGTCCACCACCACATTCTACACCCCTGCTAGGTACATGGCTCGGAGCACCATACCCTGGGACGGAGCCCAAGACCAGATTTGAGCTGCTTCTTGGCACAGGAGGAATGGCCTCATACCTCCCTGCTTGTTGATACATCACATTGCCACCTGGTTGCGATCTCTGAATGCCCAGAGCGCATACCAGATCATACAGAGCTCCAGAAAGTTGATTTGACACTGTGCTTCCTGCACAGACCACAGGCCTTGGGTGCGGAGCCCTTCCACATAGGCACCCCACCTCAGGTTGGACGCATCCGTAGTGAGCATAATCTGGGCAGGGGGATTCTGTAAAGGCACCCCCTGCTCCAAGTTGGAAAGACTCTCCCATCAAGCCAAGAAGACCCGAAGAGACGGAGTAATATGGATGCGGACGTGTAGGTCACGGTGGCCTGCCGCCACTGGTACCGCAAGGTCCATTGAGTTCTGCGTATATGTAAATGGCAAAGGGAGTAACATGGACAGTCGTGGCCATGTGTCCTAAGAGGCACAACAGGCAGCGTGCCAAAATTTGCTGGCTCTGGCAGACTATTCCCGCAATGGATACCAACCAGAGTTTCTGATCGTGGGGAAGAAGCACTCGGGCCTGAGCTGTGTCCAACCAGGCGCCAATGAAGCTCAGCTTGGGCAACAGGTCAAGATGGGACTTTGACAATAAACCCCAGGGAATCTAGCACCCATATGGTCAAGCACAGGGATCGCACCGCTCTCTCCTGGCTGGGGCTCTTGATGAGCCAATCATCCAGGTAGGGGAACATCTGCACCCTCAACCTGCGGAAGTGTGCACTCACTATGGACAGACATTTGGTGAAGACACGTGGGGCCGAGACCAGGCTGAACGGCCACACCCTGTACTGAAAGTGTCGCTCACCCACCATAAACCAGAGATACTTCCTATGACTGTGGAATATCTCAATGTGGGTGTAGGCATCTTTCAGGTCGAGGGAGCAAAGCCAATCTCCTCTTTGTAGGAGGAGAATCAGGTGAGATCATCTTGAAATTTTCTCTTTTTAGAAACCTGTTCAAGGCTCTAGTTGAGGAGCACTAGGGAGCGGTCCTGACTCAGGAGAGAGAGTGTGTCCTTGGCCCATGGTATGACCCCAGAGGGGACTCTGGAGAAGCACCGAGGCAGGCGAGACGTATCTGAGTATGGATGGATAGGCTGAAGACTCAGGGCCCTGATCTCTGCTGAACCTGAACGCAATGCAATGCTGGTCTCCGGGGTAGCCCTCCGGCCACTCGATAGCCCTTTCGGACCCGCCGCCTGGGAACAGCAGGTGAGACAGGACGGATAGAGGTCAAGGACAGGCGATGACTGTAGAAGAAGGACAAGACATACGCACTAGAAGGCTTGGACAAGACGAGGCACTTGGAGACTTGGACAAGACGAGGCACTTGGAGTCTCAGGCAGGCGCTACCCCTCAGGGCGCCCTATCCCTCCGTGGGCTGGTCGCCAATGGTCCCGAAAGAACTGCAGCCGGCCTCCCACCAGAGGCTTGTTCAAAGGTAAAGGTGGTTGGCTTACGCTACCTCGCAGCCAGTCAAAACCCCGTAATGGGGCTTAGCTGAGACGACGGTTGAGGCCTGGGCACCCATCTACTTCTGCAAATAGTTCAAGCATCTCACAGTCACTTCCATGTGCCCTCACTTTTCAGCCCATTTCCTCTCATCATGACCTCTGTTCATCAGATAAGCTGCTCTTATCTGGGCTCTTCTCCTTCCCTGTCAACTCCCACCTTTCAACTTGCTGCTGCTATATGCCTAGAACAGCCTTCTTGAGTAGGCGCGTCATGGCTCTTTTCTGGTCACACTGAAACCTCTGCTACGCAATTACCTTTTTCAGGTTGTTACTGGATCTTCCACATTTTAACTTCTCGATTTTAATGATGTTCACGTCACTAAATTAATTTCCAGAATTTTGTCCTATCTGTGTGCTGGAATGCAAGTTCCAAAGAGATCAGATCTTATGTGTAATGGTACAGCCCTGCGTACATCTAACAGCAATACAATAATGATAAGTAGTAATAGAGAAATAGCTTTTGCTCAGAAACAAAGGAAAGCATTATTACAGAATGCATTCCAGTTGCATCATCTTTTCAGATCCCAGTGCAAATTCAGTCTGCTATGAAAGTATCTAAGAATGTTCTGTCGAGAAGAACGTTTTTCATAGAGGAATCTGCTTTGATGAACTCATGCACTATCTAGAAACCAACTAATTCAGTTTGCTTCCTTCAGCTGGTAAATAGAAGCAACCGACACATTTCCTGTCCATAAACTTTTCGATGAGAAAGTTTGCTCAAACAGGAAATCCTTTACAAGAACAAAACACTTTGCTGTTCAAAGCCTGAGATCTTCATTCCGTCTCCAAATGTGTAAAACTAAAGTATCTTTCTAATAAAATGCTATTAAAAGTATGATGCAGGAAACCACTGAGGATCCCATTCACCTGGAGATCCAAGCTGTGAAATTTGGAGGTGTGAAAGAAGCTGAGCTCAGACGCAGATCTTAGTGGGACCGAGCTCCAAGCCATCCAGAATCATTCTGATAGTCAGAGAAAAAATGCACTAGGATGGATTACCTCCAGATATTTGTCCATTTATACAGCTCAGAAATTTTGCAGAATTGAAACCCAAGAGGTTTTCTCCTATTTTGTGCACCAGATAAAACTTAAAAGACCCGATTCATTAAATGTTTTCTCCAAACTCTGAGCCTATGAGTAAAACAAAGGCCTTGATGAATCAGGTCCTTGAGGAAAGAAGGGACTGAGTTGCTCTAAGACTTCAGTGAGCCATAATGGGCATATAATAATAGCAGGTTGTGTTTCTTCACACATCAATTTATTTAACACTGTTACTACTATAACTCATTTTTATAATGCAGCACTATATATATATATATATATATATATATATATATATATATATATATATATATATGTTATGCTCAGGCTTGTGAACCCTTGGGCCGATGGGAGGATGGAATACCGTAGGAGATAGGTCCGTAGGTTCTCCCGTCGGGTGGCGAGGCAGGGCAGAAGATGTGACCAGCTGACCCTCGGCACTGGAAACTGAGGTGACTGTGGAGGCAGCCGAAGAGTCGTGACGTCGAGAAGCGGAACTGTGTCTTTGCCACTGGAAGTCCGTGGTCCCCCCAGGAGGAGCCCGTAGGGACCCGGGCCGCTGGGACTTAGGTGGGCCCTTGGAGACGATGGTCCAGAAGAAGTCCGAGGTCAAGTGCCAGAGGGTCGTCGTTTACCAGTCTGAGGTCACACACCAAGGGATCGCCACTTGCCAGTCCGAAGTCACACACCAGGAATCACCACTAGCCAGACCGAAGTCACACACCAGGAATCACCGCTTGCCAGTCCGAAGTCACACACCAGGAATCACCGCTTGCCAGTCCGAAGTCAGGAACCAGGAATCACTAAGACGAGATAGGAACCAAGGAGCAAGGGTCCGAAGCACAAGAACTCACCGAAGCAAGCAGACCTGACCAACGGAGGGTGTTGCCAAGTCAAGGAATGAGCAGAGGAAGCCTACTTCTATACTTCCTCTGTTCTGGCTCATTGGAGACAACTGAAGGTAGTTAAAGGGATCAGGTCCCTTTTAAATCTGGTGAGGAGGTGCGGCCTCGCGCCTAAGATGGCAATGGCCATCTTGGATTCCGGCCGTGGGGGAGAAGTTGCCTGATGCCGCGCGGGAGGAGCAGGGACGGCTCCCAGCCCGGCGGCCATCCCGGGGGCCCGCGCCGACGCGCGGGAACAACGGCACCGGACCAAGGCTCCACTCCCGATGCTGCCGCAGTGGGTCGCTGTCGCGGTCAGGTAGGGGGGCACGCCCGCGGATGCGGAACACAACAATATACACACACACACAGAAGAGACAGTCCCTGCTTTATGGCGCCAACGCTCTTGTCAAGACTCACAGATAAGGCAAACAAACTTCGGAAAATGTATAAGGTGAATTGTAAAAGCTCAACATGCGCATTAATTATGGGATGTGCAAATATGTCTGGCTTGCGCATGCCTAGTAGATTTTAAAAGCAGCCCGGATGCATGCGTAAATGCTGCTGCGCGCATATCTCAGAACTTCTCAAAAAGGATGGTGCATGGGCATTAGATAGGCGTTTCGATACTTAAACCAGAAATGTGCGCATAAATACTTACGCAATCCAATGCACACCAAGATCCCCGCCGTGTAACTTTACTTCTGTATAGATAGCGTGTAAGTTTAAAAAAAAAAGAGCCATTTCTGAGGATGTAAAAGACCATCAAACCGGGGGGAGGGGTTTGGAGGACATATCTTACAAATCCTTAACTGGGTGAATCGGGGAGGAACTGATAGAGAGGCAATGGTGTCGGTGTGCATCCCTTTTACAATTCCCCCACTTATGTGGTAGAAGCGGCTTTTGTGGGTGCGGGCACAAGTCTGCTCACAATTAGGCCCACTTGCCTGTGCGGCCAGGCTATTTTAAAACATGTGCGCACATACACGTGTATGTTATAGAACAGGCACGTCCCTGGGTGCAGGCCGATGAATGTGTGCACACGTGCGCTGCGCTGAAAGTTACCGTCCCTTTGTAATGGCCCTTCGGCCACATTACCATTAAGCCCTGGTGATGAGTGTAAGTTGGAGATTTATTTATTTATTATTTATTTAAAGCTTTTTTTTATACCGAGGTATAGCTAGCTGCCTTCACTCCAGTTTACATCATCAACAACCATTACATAAAACATAAAACAGTAACACGATTACTCCTTATTACAGTTTAACACAAACCTTACATCTAACAGTAACTGGTCTTATTAACAAAGTTAAAAAACTAACCAAAATTTTCTTCTTATTCTTGAAATTTATAATCAACATTACACATTGTTCAAGGTAAGTCCGTTAAATATATCAGGTAAACAGGTGGGATCTAATCTGGGTAGCGATGGGTAGGGATAGGGATCTAATCTGGGTAGAGATGGGGGAGGTTTATCATTTGGTACAGCCCCTCCTTTAGAGGCGCTGGAATGGCCGCCCCCCTGAGGAGGTTTTTTAAGCAGCTCTCTACTGAGAGACTGCGGGCAGTCTCTTTAGCTTTGCTGAGAGTAATGGAGGCAGTAGGTGCATTGTTTTTGAATTAGATTTTCAGAGCCACTTGGAGGAACCAGGCACAACCTGCCTGGGGATCCCAAGCGGGGTCGGCAGGTGATTCCTTCCAGTCCACTCTCTGGCTGGTTGGGATTTCCCTCTGGGTTTGTTTGTTTTTGTTTTTTTACTCTTTTCGTGGTAAAAGCCTTGGGAGACCCTTGGATATCACCTGGGCCCAGAGCACAGGGGGCTCTCTTGGAAGGGAAGAATTGTCCACTCCACCCCCTCAATGAGGAAGGAGGACTGGTGATAACTTCAGTTCGAAGGGGAAAAGCCTTTGGTTTGTGAAATCCAGGAGGAAGAGTTTTGGAGCTGCTTATTCTAAGGGATCCCATCCATCAGGGATTCAAAAGAGACAGAAAGAAGTATCTGCTAATAGTAACTAAAAACTATTTAAGAACATCTGAGGACACCCATGCGGAGTCTTCACAACCCCTGGGGAGAGAGGATTTGGACTCTCTGTGCCAAATCTGTATTTTTTTTTTTTACCTTTTCCATCAGATTGGAAGGGGTTTTCCTGCCCAACTGAAGGATACTCTGCTCTCCTGGGAACTCCACGTAACCAAGCTCTGGAGGGTGGATGTAACTGAGACCCTTGCACAGACAGAGGGAAAAGAACCGTAACAAAAGAGAAATTCGGTGATGCTGAGGACTAAATGTTGTGCCGTATTTCATCTGACTTTTGCAACAGTAAAGACTTTAATTCTGGCTGCTCACCCAGTGGCTCCAGTGTTTTATTTGGCACTCACAGCACACAGTGAAGGAAAACGATCCCTCTCCCAGGAACAAGAAGGTATTAATAGAGAAAGATAAGTCTTCCCCCCCCCCCCCCCTGCACAGGATCCCGACCCTGGGGGAAAGAGGGTCCAGCCCCAAAGAGATATCAAATTCTTTTATAGCCACATCAGAGTGGAGTCTGCACCCGGAGAAACCATTGTGAAAATCAACAAGACTTCAGCCAGGGAGAGTCAGGGGATAACTTTTAAAAGCAGCCTCAAAAAGGTGGGGGATTTGAATATGGCCAGAGAAGAGGTATAACTAGGACTTCCGATTTTAGGAGTTTATAAACTGTAAATTTAATGTTTATTTCCAGCCAATTAAGGCTTCTTTGGATGGGAGTTGCCAAAAACTGGTGTTTATCACTGTTTTCGTGGCACAGGCACTATCGGAGTGAAGGAATAGCCTAGCGATCAGCACGACTATGAATGAGAGAAATAAGGATTCAAATCCCACCGCTGCCCCTTGTGAACTTGGGCCAGTCACTTTACCCCCTTATGGCCCTGTAAACTAAACAATTTTCCCATAAACACACAATGAGAAAACTCCTGTAAGTAACTAAGCGCCCTTAGGGCCTGATTCACTAAGCTGTTTTCCCAGAAACACAGAATGGGGGAAAAAGCCGTAGTGAAGCAGGCCCTTGGATTGTAAACCATTTGGGAATAGGGAAATACCTGAACGTAATCTGCTTTGACGTGCCAAAAAGCAGAAGAAAATAAAAATAAATAAATAAATATTGGTGGGTACCAATAATACATACATTTATACAGCTGAGGAGCTGTTAGCATGGAAAAGTTAGCAAACCAGGAGTGAGGGAGTCCTAGGGGAAGTGGTGTTTTTCTGGGGTTTATCTCATAAACATATTTTTTTTTTGCATCGGTGGTGTTTTATCGGAGTTTCTCGGTTAAACCTAAAATCAGAAGCCGTAGCCATGACACACCAACTCAGAAAGGTTATTCCAAGCCCACGGTGCAGCAAGGTGGAAAGTGCAGAGTCAGGAGCTTGCAATGGCACAGATAAAAATACAAAAAAAACTTGGTACGGTCAAACTTTATCAGCTTTCAAATGAAGAAGGTTAACGGAAGTTCAAAAGACATTAAAGGCACAATTCAAATGTTTGAAGTCATCTTCTCTACCCTTTCACTTTTTCTTTTTTACGCAGAATTCCTGTGACAGAAGTCCAACTAAAACTGTGTGTCAGGCTCAGTCTGATGCTCTATATAGGGACCATTGGAAGGGGGAACTTTGATTCGGGGTGAGTTTTCGGGAGGTGGTGTTACAGGCACATTCGGACGTATCTATTGCAAAACTGACATCATTAAAGAATTTTACACCTTATAAGTGATGAAAAGGTCTTGTCTTCACTTATAAACATCTAAAAGAACTTTTCATCACTTAATAAGGTGTAAAATTCTTTAATGATGTCAATTTGTCTATAACACCACTCCCCCTAACCCCAACCCACCTCCCAAAAACTCAACACGAATCAAAGCGCCCCCTTACAATGGTCGAAATATTGAGTATGAGGCTGAGCCTTATAAAGAGTCTCTTCCTCTCTCTCCTCCCCCCCCCCCCCACACTGAGGAGCTGCGGGGTGCACATAACATGTGTGTGCCAGCTGAGGAAAATTAGGGGGCTTATGTGCTGGCCCCACTTCTGGAACCCCCATGCCCTGCCCCTTTTCCACCTACGTTTTCTGGGCAGGCGTACATAGATGTACAGGCGCCCTTCCTATTTAAAATCCGTACAGCTCCCGCACAGCCCACTTATGTGTGCGTATGGCTGTTTTTGCAAGCACAAGGCTCAAAGGGAAGATAACATTCAACAGCTGCACACCCCTCCGTTTACACACGTGAAAATCTACTCCTGTATTTTAGAACCTGGGTGTAGATGATATACACAGGATATAAAGTATACATAAATACACCCTGCAACATGTGCGCACATGTAAAAAAAACAACACACAAATACATATTGCACCTATCCAGATAAGTTCTGATTCAACCAACTAAGTAGTGGCACTTATCCAGCCAAATTCCAATTTAGCAAAAGGGTGGGCGATCTACGAAAGCCGTTAGGAAAACACAAAGGATAGATGCCTATGTCTTTTTCTGAATCTTTATTGGAGTAGAGACGTACATTTTACTACGTTAACGTGATAATGCATGCGATAATTGTACTATTGCATGGCACGAATGCAATTTTTTGGAAGGGATTAGGGAGGGGTTTGGCGGGATTAATGAAAATGAGGGGCAATATCGCACCGTGCAATAGCATAACGAATGCTATTGCACTGTTTTAATGCCGGAAATAAACTACACCTTTTTTCCTGGCATTAAGCTGTGCAATATGCCCGAAACAGCTGTAACACAATTCACGATAAATTTTGTAAATTGTATTTTGGCCATTTCTGGGCTTGGGAGGGAGAGGGGAGAGAGGAGTAGAGTGGAGTGAATTGGAGTAGAGAGAGAGTCTCTGGGGAGGCCTTCACAGTATCCAACTATTTATATGACTATAGGAGGGCCAGCTATTAACTCGAGGTCAGGTTTTGGTGATGGTCTAGTGTTTTGGGACCAGTTTTACATGCAGAGTGAGACGTACGAACTGCACGGTACACCTCGGTGAAGATTTGAAATCAATTGGAGTGAGGAAAGTCTCACAAAGATGAGATTCCTATGTTATCTCGTCCTAGCTTGAAGGTACCCTGTTATAGAGTCCATCTTTGTGAGATTTTCCTCACTCAAATCTTCACCGAGGTGACCTGTGCTGTTCGTATGTCTCACTCTACATGAGAAACTGGCCCCTAAACCACCACCAACACCTCACCTCGAGCTATTAGCTGAATCTCCTATAGAGATATAGTTGACTACTATAAGGGCCTTGTAAATAGTCTCTCTCTCTCTCTCCCTCAGCTACAAAACAGAAGTATTGCGGGGTGTGAAAACTTTACCACACCACATGAAACTACCTATACAAAGCGCTATGTTACCGTGCGATAATTCTAAAAATTCCCCTAAACATGCCCCTTTTCTCTTACCACATGCAATATTATAGCATTTTGAATAATTTAGGAGCTGGCCAGTTAAACTGGAACTTGTCCGGATAAGTGCCGCTTTCAAGATTTAGCTAGATAAAATGGGGGCAATATCCAGAGAAGTGGCACACAATTACTATACCCGCATATTATTTTCACTTCAAACTAAAAATATCTGCTTGGAGATTTTACCTGCGTAATTGACATGCATTCACTCCCCATAAGTCAGGTTTCGTGCGTGTAAGGCGGGAGATTTTCTAACATGCGCTTGGCAATGAAATGCACAGTTTTATCAATTAGTCTATCATTTCAGTCAGTCCAAGTAGAAGTCATGAGACCCTGCTGGCTCTTCAGCCTCAACTCCCTCCATTTCACCCAGATCCCCCCCTACCCAGTCAGTATTTCACTTTTAAGACATTTACTATCACTTACTTCAGATACAGAGCAGGTGTAAATATAAATCTGCATGCATAAATTGTTATAAAATAACAACTTACACATGTAAATGTTAGCCCATGGCCTGCTCCATTTTTACACACACAAATTTTCTAGCAAACCCTTACTTATGTGTATATGTGTGAGGTTATAAAATAGCATATAACTGAGTATATGCTGAATTTATATGCATGCAACATTTGAAAAATTCACCTTAAAGGGTGCAAAGAGATATTTACTTCTTTAGTTCATATCTTCCAGTATCAGCCCTACTGCTCCTAGAACACAGCCTTACACGAAACAGTGCCTTTCTTTTACCTCTCACCATCTGGATTTGTTAAAGGGAATTGTTCCCTATCATGCATTTGTCATCCTAGGCCAGTTCTGCCAAATCTCCAACAATAAATAGGGAAGCAGCACTTTAACATTACTTTCCGTCATAATCACTGAACAAGAACAGTACTTGGAACTTACTTCGCCACTTTAGCTCAGGATAAGCATTCACCATGCCGTTTCCATTCCTGTTCCTTTTCCCTACTCCTATAAGAGAATAGGTTCCTCAAGCGCCCCAACTTTCAACTGCCACATGTCTGCATATGCTCTGTTTAAGCCATAGGCCTCCAGTAGCTTTCATGAAAATAGCAAAGAAAACTAAAATCACAGTTCACCAAAATAATCACATGGTTAGGGGCACACTGCTATTTCAGTAACTTTCTGTCTCCACCTAGTGGCAGGGAAAGAGCACTATCCGGGTCGAGTACAATCTGACAGGCAAAGACCAAGATAGTAGTCATGAATGTTTTCTATTGTTATGAGTAAAAAAAAACAACTACATGTATGTGGTTATGATGGCTTTTGACACTGCTCCACTGAAGCAGCAATACGAAAGTCATTAATATCCTTATCTTTTATCTGGAACTGTGTCACTCACTCAGAAAGATATCTCAATAATGTTAGATGTGATACTGACTCTGTTATTTCTTCCTTTATTGTTTTTACTTGTGTACTATTTAATATCATTAAAAAGCTTCAATTTTTAGAAATGTATAAAAAACAAAGATAAATAACTCTGGCTACTGTAATCTGATATTTAAACATTCAGCTTTGGATTGCAACAAGGGTCGCATAAAGATTTATGCGAAAAATATCCTAGTCTGAAAAGTTAGAGGTCAGAAGTTAGAATTTGAATGGTTTTAACTCCCCTTTCCAAATGCAAGAAGTCCAAATAAATAAATATATGCATTGTCTATGCAGCTATTCTACATCCCTTTTAGTAACACTACATTGCTTTTCATGTCATATTCAGTTCTATTTGCCTGTTTTCTTATGGTCTAAATCTACTTTAAAATCTTTTTAATTGAACCATAGGTGTTAAAAAGGGTGGGGAGTCTTACAATATCCCTTACTATCATCACATCATGATTATATCTATCTATATATATATATCAGGCTCCAAACATTTCATTAGTGTATTATGAAAAGAGAAAGAAGGCAGCCATTTTCTTTCCCAGTTAACTTTAATAGAAACTATATATTTTTCTAAATGAGTAGTGTTAGAAAAAACATTCCCAAAGAGTTCTTCACCCTCACTAAAGACAACTGTCCTCTGCTCAACGATAATTTAAAGTTTTCCTTGAATATGTGGCACAGATGGTTTAAGCAAATACAAGTGAATGGTATGTACTCATCAGGACACCTGCTTCTGTCTAGGTTAAACAACAGCTTTAAGGAGAAGCCTTCAGACAAAAATGCAAGCTGTCTGCTAAACATCACTGAGAGTACGATGCACTTTTATCTAGGATTTTAGAGGGACTTCTAAAAGTGTTTTTATGAAACAAAATAAAATTAACATGTCCTGCTCATAAAACTGGGACAGTCGAGATAACCCTTGGGGGGCTTACCCCCCTTCCCAACTCCATATCAAATACCTGTAACAGTAAACAACAAATATAACACTCAGGCTGTAATGGCTACAGCCATTTATTAAATGCCCTGACAAGGAAGGAAATCTAATTGGGGCTCTGCGTCCTATGAATTTACCTAGGTCCTGCCCGCCCACCCGCAGCAGATCACCCCAGGGTCTCACTTCCATGGACCCTGCTAGGTGGGGATTATTGCTGGAGGAATCCCAGGGTAACCACCATAACAGAAAGCATCCTGGAGCTCCCTCTTCTGCTGCATTCTGGCCAACTAACCTGTCAGGCTCCCTTCCTGGCTCTGACATCTCTCCCTTTCGGTGAGCGATCCGATGCTTAGTGGAGTGAACCTAGCCACTAACTTGCCCCGTGTATCCACCCTATGCCCCCCTGAGCCTGCAATCCTGGGCTCAGTCACCCCAGCATGATAGGGGTAACAACATATAACTCAACAGCATACTAACATAAGCCTGTTTAACTACCAGTCAGGATGGGCTGGGCGGAGAAGAAGAGCGTTCCAGGCCAAGGAGGAAGAGGCCAGGGCCAGCGGGAGACAGCAGAATTTAAATCTCCCACCCCCCTTCACCTCATCATCATGTGGCCCCACCCATCCAATCCCTAGGTCACATTTATCTAACATCATTACAAACGCTGCCAGACCAATTGGGAGAGGGCATGTCAATCCAGGGTGACAACAGAGGGAACCCACTCCCCACCACTGAAGCAGCCAGCAGGCCGGTGCCATGACAGGGGGTGGTGGGGGGGGGGGTGGGGAAATTCGGCCATCGACTCTGCACCCACGGCCAAGGAAGCAGGTAAGGGGCTCGGGCTGCAAACACAAAGTGGGGGGGGGGGCGCCTATAGGTGGCTGTTATTCACGGCACCCGCACATCTGTGCTTTGATGCTATCAAAAAAAATTAGGAGAGTCAATGTTTCATGATCTCAAAAAATTATCCTAGCTTTCAGCAAACTCTTTTTCACCAAAATCACCATAAACCTAGAGCTGTCATCTAAACAGAAAATGTGTCTTTAATTTCTTTCCCCCAATTTTTATATTTGGCAAGAAATTTAACAATAATGGCTTTATTTGCATGGTCTCCTGTTGTGAGCAGTCCTAATTTGCTGAAGACAGTTCTATTGTTTAATGAACATGTTTTGGGTTGTTTTTTTTTCATCCAGCTCTTATAAATTTAAAAATATTGGAATATTTATTTTCAACCTAGTTTGTTTGCAGAAGTAGGCACAAGCTTTGATTAAATAATGCTGTGGAGACTTTGCTCTGGTTTTCTCCCACTTGTGATTTTCTAACCTTTTTATATTTTGTGCCTGTCCACCAGTTAGAGTATGCATCGGAAGGGTTTTGGTTTGTTTTTTTTTTTGGGTAAAATGACCTTGATTTGACAGCCGCCTTCTGCAAGCTTTCCCACAGCATCTGTTGAAACCTGAGAATACATCGGGCTCTGCAGGAAATAGTGATGACATGCAGACTTTTTTTTTTTTTCTCCAAAAAGGAGAGGAAGAACTAGAGCAGGGTGTCCACATGGTTTCCATGACAACTGTGTCTCCACTTCTCCTCTGCTTCCTGTGTCTAAGTTTTTCAGCCAATGAAAGGGTGAAGCCTCGATGATTGGAGCCGCTGTTCACAAGCTACAAATTTGTGCTAATTCAACCTTTTTTTTTGTATGTAGGTCTGCCAATGGAAAAAAAATGTTTTAGAGGTTTAACCAGACGTGGGACAGTCCCTCCTGTACAAGAGAGGAACTGAAGGCTGGGCTAAAAGCTACAACAACAAGGCCTTATTATTGAAGCACTAAGCAAAGTAAGATAAGAAATGGAAAAAAAAAAAAAAAAAAAAAAAGAGGTCATATTTGGTACCAAACTCAGCTTATTTACCAGATTCCTTTATTACTGAACACTGGATATTCCTGTCTTTTCCGCTCTTCAGCTGCACATTTTTCTCCCTGACCTTCTCTCTCGGAATTTAAAATTTTAAAAAACAGAACTTGTTGTCTAATTAGCACACTCACGTCACTGCTTCCAAAACATGAATGAACCATCAACCCGGGGGAGGCATTTCAGCTAGTGAAGTTAAAACTTCTCCCAGAAAGGAGTCCAGTGCCTAAAGAGAAAATGACTTTTGCCACAGACGTTTTGTCGATAGTCCGGTTGGCTGCACAAGCCCTGCCCCCACCTACCCTTCTATCGGAGCGCTGCAGCAGTAATATTACAAGCTCTCCGATAAGCTCAGAGGGATGTGAAGTCATCAGGGAGGTAACAAGCTGAAGCACAACGAAGCGGTGCTTCAGGATGGTGACCGCTGGCAGCTTGGCCCTAGCCCCTATGCACTGCAACGCCTCCAGAGGACATCACTTCCAGGACCTCCGCCGGCCCAGGGAAATCAGATTAAGACAAAACACTTTGAGGCAAATGCATCAAAGCGCCGCTTCACTGTACAAACTGCCACAGACCTTTTTTTTTTCCTGACATTGTTGTTCCCAATGAAAATATTGGGATTTTTTTTTTTTTCATGGATTATAAACGTGCAATAATTTTTGCACTAGAGTAAAATTTTGTACAACTGCATCCAGTCTTCAAGTGGATCTGAGGGGGGGGAACAGGAAATAAAGTGCAATGCCCAAGGTCACACAAAGTCAGTGGCGAAGGTTATGTCTAGGACTTCTCCTGTATCTAAATCCAAAACTCTAACCATTAGGCCAAAGTGTGTCCCCGCACAGATTAAACGGCACCTAAAGAAGAGAGGAGGGGTACAGTATACCATGCCTGGGGCACGATTTTATTTTTCTTTTGAGAAAGCTCTAAGTTATTTAGGACGCACCTTTTCCTCTTAAGGGACACTAAACTGAATCAAAGAGGCTGACAACCAAGCACCATAAATGCAGCAATATACGAATCTAAAACTTTCCAATGAACTTTTAATCGTATTGAAACACAAATATCTTTAATTCCTTTACCAAACTGTGTGCATGTTTGCTGGCTCACATCCAGGGACTGCGGGGGCGCGTATATGCACACATGTCATAAAACACCCTGGACCGCACGCAAATACTGCTTCTACCACGTAAGTGGGGGGGATTTAATAGACGCGCACGCTGACGCAATTGTCCGTTTTCCCAGTTCGCTCCCAGTTCGCCCAGGCAAGGGACAGGACTTCCAAACCCCGGTACTTTAAAAGCCCTTCCTTCCCCACTGATAGCCCCGACCCTTAAAATCCCGCTGAAAAAAAAAATCAGTGTAATTTTTTTTGTTTATGGTTTACACTGCCATCCATAGCAGAAGTAAAATTACGCGGCAGGGGACCCCCGCCCACATTTGTGCACGTAAGTATTTATGAGCTGGTTTAATTGAGAAATCCAGGGACGCCCATGCCCCGCCAAGACCATGTCCCCCCTTTTTAGAAAAACTTTTGTGCGCACAGCGGGAGATATGCGCATATCCGGCTGGCTTTTAAAGTCCGCTTGGCGCGTGCCAGCCCGACATATTCGCGGATCTCCCAGGTTTTGCACCAGGCTTTTAAAATTCACCGTTTAAAAGGAAGCAAGTCAGAAACTTCAAAATGTTAACAAAAAGGTCACAAAAGAATTACAGCCTTCACCCTTCTGCTGACTTTAGTCTGAAACAACCGAATAATTTTGGCCAGCAGAATAGCTCTCAAATATTGTTTAAGAAAAAAAAAGTTAGGCACAGAATGTAATGGATCACGGACAGGAAACCTCAGCAGAAATCCAGCAATCTTCATGTAAAATGAGTGTGTGTTGATAAACTGCAAGAGCTCAGGGTGCGATTATTTCCATGTAAGGTAGCTTGCAATAAGATATTTTGTTTCCAGTTATGCCCGTTTTAAAATATATCTTTCTACATTATTAATAAGCAGCTCCAATTGTGCTGCTTTTAGCACAGTTGGTGTTTGAAGTCCTCCAACCACATCTTGTTGAAAAGATCTTGTACATCAGATTTGCTAGGAAGCATAATCTTTCACCCTAAAACAGATATATAGGTAGACAGATAGATTATAGATATCGATACTTAGGTACTTGGGAAGTGATAGTAATTATGCTCCACACTAACAACTATTCTTCACAAAAGCAACAGGGACATTTTTCCAGTCAATCCTGCTTCTTATTACCCAGAATGCATTCAATTTATTTTTTTTTTTTACTGCCTGTTAGATGGACAGATCAGGATTAGTAACTGGATGATTAAATTTATCTAAAGTGACCTAAAAACTGGACATAAATTGTACCTACTAGGTTCAAAAACCGTATTAATAACTTACACTACAGAAACGATTCCAAAAACAAACATTTTGTGCCATCCGTTAAATCCCTACATCTATTCACAGGATACCACGCTGCAGATACGATAACATGATTTCCAGCTGTGCGTATCAGCGGGGCACTGGAGGAATGACCACAGATGCGTGCCTACTACGAACTGACCAACTGAATGGGAAAAAGTTTCAATTTTGTGTTGTTTTTTTTCTGCTCAGGGAACCCGTTTCAACTTAATGGTGAAAAGGAGAAGATCACGAGCGAGTGGTGGTTTCTTCTTCGGAGGGTATTCCCAGTTAGAGCCCCTGATAAATCAGCAATTGAGTAAAAGACACACATACTTAGCAAGTGGCGAAAAGAAGCAAGCGGGTCAGTGCAACTCCCTGAACATCCAGGGGGCATCAGAAGACAACGCTAACCCTGAAGCCAAGAGACTGAAAGGCAGGAAATGAGAGCCATTTTAGTTACCTTTGAAGCCTTTTTTTTTTTCTGCTGCTGCCTTCTGCATTAGTTGCTGCTGCAGTTAATATGCTCTCTTCCCACTGTTAATCCTTCCATTCTGGCGTGGTTTAATATGTTTTACACTCCCTGCAGATAAAACGCAGTCATAACCCAGACTCCATGCTCACAGAGCCAGCTCCTGTCAATGGCATTGCTACACTATGAGAGGGAGGGGGGGGATGCTACTGCACTGCTGGGTCCTAAAGCTCCCCCTTTTTTGTGGTAACCTCTCTAGCCTGTACGACATTCTGTGTCTCTCAAAAGAAAAATTAAAATGACACCATTTTATCTGGCTCAACTTTTCTACATTAGCTTTTGCACCATAAGCAATGGAGAAGTCATTCAGAGTTTCACAAATAATGGTTTATTTAATACCTTTGAGTGCTTCACACTTTTTTTTTTTAATATTCTTTTTCATTTCTTTTCCAATCATGTATAAAATGTGTGCAGAAAACATGGTCTCTCTCACACAGCTATAGTTAAAAGATTTTTTTTGTGACAGTGTCAGCAAAAACAGATCTGCGCATGGAGAAGAAAGCACCAAGATTCAGAGAAAAGGGAGGAAAGAGAATAAGAATTGTAGGTGAACAAAAAAAGGACATGCAAGACCATGGGGGAGACAGCTGTTCACATCACAGCTATTTGCTGTAGGCCCAATTTTAAAAGGCCCGAGGGCATAAAAAAATGGGGGTTCCACTTGCGGCTGGGCCTTGTGCGTACCAAGCGCACTTTACAAAGGGCCCAGCCAGGCACATAACCCCCATTACGCACAGAAGTGCCTGGTGGGGGATGGGTGGGGGGCGGGCTGGGACAGCGCCATTAAATGCTGGCCTGGGAAGTGCACGCCAGCAGCCGGACGGCGCACAGAGTTTACTTCTGCTCCCAAGGAGCAGCAAGTATAGAAATAAAACAATTTGGGGTACCTAGGTAAGAGGTTAGGGGTCGGGGTAGAGAGGGGGAAAAAGGAGGAAGGTTAGGTAAGGGGTAGGGAAGTTGCCTCCCAGTCCGCTCCAGAACTGGGAAAAAAGGCAGATCGCGTGGCCATGCGTAATTGGAAACCCCCTCTGCGCGTGCGAGTTGTGGGCCGCCTGCACATACGCACGTGGATGTTAAAATCTAGCGTGCGTGTGGACATCGTATTTTATAACATGAACGCGCCGACGCACACATGTTATAAAATGATCACATCCATGTGTACGTACCGGGAACCGCGCGCCCAGCATGCTCGTTTTAAAATCTACCTTTGTACGTTGCTGCCCGTGGCTATATATAATAGTTCTACGCTGGACAATTGGGTGACCGGGGTGGGGGGAGGATTCTGGGGGATATGTCGAGGGGATGAGGGAGGATTGAGGGGGGCTTTTCTTCTCAGTGATATATCTATGTGTTCGGGGATGTATCAGAAAACCTGCATCTCCGTACCAATTTTCTGTTCATCTGTGCTGGTTTAATAAAAATGTTTTACACTAAATCTACCTTTGTAAGCAGAACTATTTCCTATTAAAAGTCTGCACTGACACCTGCACTGACAAAGGTGGCACGGCTGCTCAAAAGCCAATCTCAAATGTATTTAGTCCAATAAAAAGGTATCAGGACTGGCCCCACTGCCATGCAAAAAAGTCTCCAGTCTGATCTCAGAGTCGAATCTTGCGCTCCCCCTGTGGGTCAGGAATGGAGATGATGCGGAGGCAGCATCTACAGACCCCCAGAGGGAGGACGTCAAGGTCATTGCTTAAGGGGACACCTAGTGGCCAGATTCAGGATCCATGATTGCAGGGTTCCGGAAAGAGCCCTGATGCATGGCCCCCAGTCCATGACGCTGGGAGGGGATATAAAATAGAGGGAAAAATCCCCAGGTAATTGTGAATGAAGGCTCATGGCACCGGATCCCAGCCCTGGTTCTGATAGAGCTGGAAGTACCAAAGACCTGGAGTAAACTGCAGGGTCCTCTTAAATGTGTATAATCCTGCCAGGAAAGTTGACCATATTATTAAAATAGTCTATGCTTGTGATTTCCTTTGTATTCGTTGTTCATGGGATGAAGTCTATTGAAACACTAGTTCTCAATAAAACATTTTGTATTTAACCCCCCAAGCCTGAATATAATGGGGATATCTTTCATGCCATGTGGAGATGAACTACAGTATTTTATAACCTGAGAGTATCTGATCCTCGCAGATTATCAAATCCGTGTATGTGTACCCCCAACATATGCGTATAGGTTTCATTACACGTGTATATCAGCAATGCATAAAATGCACATATTTTTTTCTACCTATTTTATAAACATAAGCATGTATATTTTACATTATAAAAAAATACAACTTGCTCACGCAAGTCAATATATTTTCAAACACATGTGCAGACTTGAAATCATCAGTTCACCCAGTCTATCTGCAGTTCATTGAAATCCTTCTACTACTTCACCCTGATCTCCCCACAGTTCATCGAAAATAGACGAGTCTGGTTTTTGCCCTCTCCATTCAACTGAAACAGCTCTTGCCAAAGTTTCCAATGAGCTGTTTCTGGCTAAAACCGAAGGTCTTTGTTCTTATCCTCCTTGACCTGTCTGCTGCTTTTGACACTGTTGATCACCACCTGCTCCTTGATGCTCTGTCCTCATTTGTCCTCCTCTCTTCTTCCTTTCTCTATTTCTGTGGATAACACAGTCATCCTCCCAGTCCCCTCAGCCTATAACCTAGGAGTCATCCTTGACTACTCTCTCTCCTCTACACATATCCAAAACGCTGATAAAATGTGCATTTCGTCTCTAAAACACTGCCAAAACCAGTCCCTTTCTTTCTGATCACACTACCAGAACCTTTATCCACTCTCTCATCTCCTCCTGCTTAGAGTATTGCCACCTGCTCCTCACAGGTCTCCCGGCAAGCCATCTCTCTCCACTGCAATCTGTCCTAAAATCAGCTGGGCAACTTTTCTTTCGCCAAAGTCACTATGCTCACAGAACCCCTCTTCTGAAGCCACTGCATTGGCTCCCTATCCGCTCCCGTATACAATTCAAGCTCCTCTTTCTTAGCTACAAATGCTTTCACTCTGCAGCTCCTCACTACCTCTACTCTCTTATCTCCCTCTACATCCCTCCTCATGCACTCCACTCATCAGATAAATCACTCCTATCTGTGCCCTTCTCTTCTACCACCAATTCCCAACTCCGTGCTTTCCACTTGGCTGCACCATGTCCTTGGAATAGTCTTTCTGAACTGGTGCGTCATGCTCCCTCTCTTGTCGTGTTTAAATCTCATCTAAAGACCCACCTTTTTGAAGCTGCTTTTCAATCTTAGGCCTGATTGTCTGCTTTTATTTATTTATTTATTTATAACTTTTTTAACCGAAGTTCAAGTAACAGGGTTACTTATCATTCTGGTTTACATTACAACAAGTAGCAAATAATGACAAATATGTCTTACAATGAACAAGGATGTGAACAACTTGGAGCATATAACTAGGAAAAAAGAACAATGTGTGCAGTTACAACGAATTGGATTAAAGGGGTATCAGGCTAAATATGAGGGAAATTAACTAATGGAGGGGGGAGGGGGGGGAAGAAGTTACTGTGGCTGAGTAAACATAAACTTAGGTCATGGGTAGCGATAGTCTGTGACAGTCTGTGGAAGCTATGGATGACTCAAGAAATTATGGGAATGCTTGACCGAACAGCCATGTCTTGAGTCTTTTCTTGAACGTGGTAGGGCAATGAATCAGCCTGAGCTCAGGAGGAAGCAAATTCCACTGTTTGGGGCCTGCTGTGGATAGAGCTCTTTTCCTTAAAGATGTTTTAATGGGAGGAGCGTGTAGAGTGCCTTTTTGTGCTAATCTTAGCGAGCGGGATGAAGTGTGAAGTTGAAGAGGAATTCTGAGGTCCAGTGGAGTGTTGTTGAAAATGGCTTTGTGGGTGATTAATAAAAGTTTGTTGAGGATTCTAAATTTGACTGGGAGCCAGTGGAGCTTCTTTAGAATCGGAGTTATATGGTCCCTTTTGTTGGATTTTGTGAGACACCTTGCTGTTGCGTTCTGTAAAAGTTGAAGAGGCTTTAAGGTGTTGACAGGAAGGCCGTGTAGCAGTGAATTACAATAATCAATTTTCGAGAAAATGATTGATTGTAACACTGATCTGAAATCATGGAAATGGAGGAGGGGTCGAAGCCTTTTTAGAAATTGGAGTTTGTAGTAGCACTCTTTTACCGTGGTGTTGATGAAACCCGAGTAATTTAGTTGATTATCCATGACGACCCCAAGGTTTCTGACTCGAGGGGAGAAAACTGGGAGCTGTGAAAGGTGAGAGCTGTTTAGTGGAAGGTTACCGTCTTGAGTGATCAGGAGGAACTCTGTCTTGTCGGCGTTGAGTATTAAGTTACGGTTTGTCAGGAGGTTGTTAATGGAGAAAAGGCAGGAGTTCCAAAAAAGTATGGTCTTGTGCAGTGACTCTGTGATCGGAATAAGGATTTGGACGTCATCTGCATATAAGTAATGGATTAACTTTAGTTCAGAAAAGAGATGACAAAGCGGGAGGAGATAGATGTTGAATAAAGTGGGGGATAGCGATGAACCTTGAGGGGCCCCTAGTGTGGAACTGAACGGTGGTGATTCCTTGCTGTTGATCTTGACTTTATAGTTTCTGTTCTGGAGGAAAGATTTGAACCAGTTTAGAGCTTTGTTTTTGATGCCGATCTCGGATAGTCTTTCGATGAGACAGTCATGGTTGACCATGTCAAAGGCAGTCGAAAGGTCGAGGAGGATGAGCAAGCAGGGCTGTTTGTTTTCAAGATTCATGAGAATGTTGTCTGACAGAGATAGAAGAAGAGTTTCGGTACTACGGGATTTGCGAAAACCAAGTTGTGCCGGGGAGAGGATATTGTTATTGTCAAGGAATTCCGAGAGTTGTTTGTTGACTATTCTTTCCAGGATTTTAGCAATGATCGGAAGATTAGCAATCGGGCGAAAGTTGGCTGGGTTATCTGTAGAGAGATTAGGTTTTTTCAATAAGGGTTTTAAGATGGCAAGTTTGAGGGGGTCCGGGACCAGGCCCTGAGATCGAGAGGCGTTGATGATCTGGGTGATAGGCTTGGCGACGTCTTTGGCGCTTGCTATAAGAAGGTTAGCTGGAATCGCATCAAGTGGGTGTGAGGATGGCTTGAGTTTCCTTAGAAGGTTTTCTATCTCTAAAGGGGATGTAAGATCGAAATCCTCTAAGCATGCCATTAGTCGCGAGAAGGCTGAGGGAAGTTGAGAATTGCTAGAGCTGAATAACAGAGCAGAAGAGCATGGATGGTGCTGGGTAGGAACAATATTATCTGTACGGGAGGTGAGTAAGTTGATTATTTTGTTCTTGAAGTATGTGGCAAGTTCGGTGGCTTTTGTAGCAGCTTTGTCATCTGGAATAGTTGAGGTTGGTGGTTTGGTCAGTGATGAGACCAGGGAGAAGAGGGCTTTTGGGTTGTAGATGAAGCGATTGATTTTTTGAGAGTAGAAGTCTCTTTTTGTCTGAAGAATGACGATCCTGTACTTGTGCATGAGCGATTTAAAGGCCGAGAGGTTAGAAGAGGAGGGGTTCCTTCGCCAATTCTGTTCCTTTTTTCTAAGTTCACGTTTCAAGTTAGTTAATTGTGGGGTGAACCATGGGGTTTTTTTTGTCATTGTTGGAACTGATGACTTTGGTTATAAGAGGGCAGGTTGCGTCTGCCACTTTGTTTGTGATTTTTAACCAAGAGGTCAGAGCAGTGTCAGCATCCGTAAGGTCGATTTCGGTTAACTCCGAAGCTAGGTGAGAGATGAGGGTTTCCTGGTTACATAACTTTCTGAGTTGGACTGTGGATTTCTGTTTTATCGAGGGGGTTGAATGTTGGTTTCGAAGGGAAGTAGAGATAAGTTTGTGGTCTGACCATGGAATTGGCAGACATTCGATATGCGAAGCTAGATTAAGGCCTTTTAGTCTCATTAACTTTCTTTTCTTTTTAACCATTGTCTTGCATTATGAAATGCCCCAGGTCTCTTGTCCTGAATGTTTATCTTATTAGATTGTAAGCTCTGTTGAGAAGGGTTTGTCTTTTTATATGTTTGTACAGCGCTGCATATGTAGCTATAGACATGTTAAGTAGTAGATGTAGTAATTGTGTGCAAGATCATTTTCAAAGTGGACATATGTGTCATACCTTGCTGATCCAATAAATTCCTTGGCATCTGCCTCGTGGAAATTGTTACTCCAGCCTTTGATCCAGATCCTGCTCAAGTCATCTCAGTGACTCATGCTCCTGGCTCCCCATCTACCAAGAAGCTTACATCATCAGCTCCTGGCTCCTGTCCAACACCTGGACTCTACTACAACTTAGAGACCCATCCTCTCCAGGTATGCTACCTATTTGCTGGGGCTTCAAAGACTGTAATTTACACATGGTTTTACCACCTAATTTAAGTGGTGTGTTATAAAATTACCTCCTTAAACAACAGAGTATTACAGCAGTTGTATTAGCCAGGCATTGATAAATTTTCTTTCAATCTAGGAGCTAGGGAGATATTATTACGAGAGTGGATCCTTGGGCCGGCGGAGTAGGGAACCAATGGGGAGGAGCCCCGGAGGGCCCTTCCTATGGCAAGTGAGGCTATAGGAGACCAGAGACCCCCTTGGGACCTTCACCACGACCAGCCCTCGTTCCCCAGAGGTTGAGCCCTTGGGTGCCAGGGCCGGCTGGACTTACGTGGGGCCTCAGGCCGGAGGTGAACTTGAGTCTGCAGACAAGGACGTAGGCGGAGGGTGTGCCTCGTAGCGAAGCTGGCCAGGGTCTGGGTAGGCAGCGAATCTCATAGTCAGGCAGGCAAGGGTCTTGGCAGGCGGCATATCTCATAGTCAGGCAGGCAAGGGTCTTGGCACGGAGAAGCAGAAGACAGGAAACAGGTATCAGACGATGGCGGCAGATCCAAACAGGAACTGAAGCCAGGAGTAGCCAAGGCAAGGCCTGAGAAGCAGGCCCTGCCTTAAATACCTGCAGGTTTGGGAGGAGGAGTCCGGGCCCCTCCTGCGGTGACCCCTGAAAAGGGGTCAGGTGGCGTGCGCCTGGGAAGCCGGGGGTCAGGAGGAAGGCCAGAGCAGGAACCACAGGCGTGCCATCCTGCACGCAGTGTCGGCATGGCGGTCTGGTGGGAGGGATGCGGCACGGCTCGTCAGCTGTGACCGTCGGCTGAAGCGAGGCTCCTGGGTCCGAGGAGGCAGAGTCGGCCGAGCCGGTGGGGGGGGGGGGGGGGGGGGGGGGGGGTGTCTGGCTGCGGTCCCATTCGGCCGACTTTCGCAACAGATATGATAGAAATATTCAAATATCACAAAGGTTTCCATGCCCAGGAGGCTAGCCTCTTTCAATGGAAAGGGGGTTCTAGAATGAGGGTGAAAGGGAGTAGACTCAGGTGTCTTAGGAAATATTTCTTTACAGAGAGGTAGTGGATGCATGGAATGGCCTCTCAATGGATGTGGTGGAGGCAAAAATAGTATCTGAATTCAAGAAAGCATGGAATAAATATAGGGAATCTCTGAGGGGGGTGATGGGAATTGTAAGGGCTATATGAATTGTATAGATGAGCAGACTAAATGGGCCATATAGTCCTTTTCTGCTGTCATGTTTCTATGTTTTTAATTAGTACTGCGTGGCTCTCTGTGAGTTTGAGCCACATGGTGCAGGAATAACTTGAGATCAGTGTGGGATTTCCTGTACCATATGGCTCAACTCATTTGAGAGCCACACAGTGCCAACTAGAAGAAAGCCCCTGTTTCGATGCTGGCAGGAAGAAAAACTTTGGGGATAAATCCCAAGCACCATGGGGAAATTTCTAGTTGCCATAGCAACCTGGTGCCCTGGATTCATCATGCCCTTGTCTTAACAATTCTTTTTGCATCATAAATAATTATTAAGATGTCCTTCTTTGTTTTGTCTTTTCTCTCTTTCCCAAGGGCATATTAGTGTTTAATTATCTAGAAATTCTTTATACTTAGTCACTCTTATAGGTATGAATCCAGGTAAATTGTAGTGAAGTTTCATGACCCAAAAAGGCATCACACTGATACAGAAAGAAGTCGCGTTTTAATATCTGGCTGGCTCACCACCAGATAAGCTGAGTGTGCTCTGGGGCAGAATCAGCTAGCCAGCTAACCTAGGGGGAGAGATTTATCAAGCCACGATAGGGGTATATCACAAAATAAACTCTGTACATCACGGCGATGTGACCATATCGTGTGTTGTTTTTGCATAAATTCCACTCCTATTAAATTAGCCGCTTTGCATGCATAAAATCACATAATGCATGCAAAGCAGCTAATGCATAGTAAATTCTACATACATAAAATAATGCAGCGGACTTAGAAATTTTTCAGTATCAAAGAGTGAGCTGGAAATGTTTCAGGAGAAAGTTCTAATCCACAAGTTTAGAATCACGATACCTTTTATTGAATGATAAGCAGTCCAAATGTGCCATACAGATTCAAGCAGTTATTCGTCCCTTGACATGTCCAGAGTCAGCAGTCCTTCATACATTAAATTTACTTTCTGTTCAGCTCCTTGTCCCTCTCGAAGCAGCTCCTAGGCAAAACACGGACGTGTCGGGGGACGAATAACTGCTTGAATCTGTGTGTCACATTTGGACTGCTTGTCTTTCAATAAAAAGTATCACAATTCTCAATTTGAGGATTACAACTTTCTCCTGAAGCTTTTCCACTTCATTCCTTGATACTGATATTTATTGGTGAGGCTGGCATTTTTCCACTTTTCTCATTTTAGAAATTTTTCAGCCACGTTATTTTATCTACACCTTTTCTGAAAACGTTATTCTAACATGGGAGCACTGGGACCGTAATGTGGCTCCCGATGCTCCCATGCTAGAAATAAAAGATCATGCGGCTCAAAACAACCTCTTCCCCCTCCACCCCCCCCCCCCCAAATGTCAAAAAACCCACTGGGGATCTTGCTAGTCTCATCTCACAAAACACGTTGCAAACAAATTTGAAATTTCGTGTGCTTAAGAATTTATCTCACGATGTGGACCATCATACCACCCTTGGTTAGTTTAGGCAGTAAGCCCCACTTTCAACCATAACGGGTCATGTTTAATCATCGGTCCTGAATAGTCTTTAAATTTTCTTTCTTCTTTATTAAATTCACTTTTTTTATCGTTTTTTGTTCATTTATAGTAAAATATTTTTAACGGAGTAAAGAGCGGACTTGCCTTATTTGTGCGGAGCGCCTCCACGCTTCCAGGATAGTGCCTTCACTCACTTGTGCAGAGCGCCACCGCGCTTCTAGGACTTTATCTTCAATGCTGCCGTGCTTCACTTGTGCAGAGCGCCACCGCGCTTCTAGGACTTTATCTTCAATGCTGCCGTGCTTAGTGCTTAAAAGGCAACAAATTCCGATCGAGGGTGCTCGTATGACTTAGAGCTCCTATAGTCCGACGTACGTTTCGCAGTTGTGCTGCTTCAGGGACTCTGTCCTAATCGGAAGATTTAGGCTTAAGAAGAACACAAGGTTAGTTCCCGCCAAACTCTTTCAATACGTTAAATGCCTTCATATTTGCTTCCGTCTAAATTCATTATAATGCCGCGTTCAGTCGCCTAAAGCTCTTACCGGCATTCTTGCTAGTCTCCCATGCCCACTTCAGGGCCGCCATTCAAGGCGGCCTTGCACAAAAACACCTAAATTCAAAAAAGATAAGTCCACTGCGCAGCAACACCCCCACTCCCATCTCTCCCCATTAAATCCAAATACCACACCCGGTCCAATATCAGACACCTCGTTTAATTAATCTGCCCCCCTATCCACTAAATAGAAACCCAGGTAGGGTCCCCCAGACCTTTAAAAAAGTCATTGGTGGTCAATGGAGGGCCTGGGGTGCCCCTTAGCCCCAGTCGGCACCATTTTCCAAAATGATGCTGACTGGCCTTTGCCCCTACCACGTGACAGGAGCAAACGCCAGTCCACACCATTTTGGAAAATGCCAACAGGGCCCAGGGCTAGGGGGGTGACTCGCTAAGGCAGTTCCTACTAGCTTGGACCAGCCCAAATCTGAGGCTTGGCCAAAATGGGACCCTTGCTTGGGGCTTTTGACAGTTTGAAAAAGCCTTAATGAAAGTGATTCAAGTAATCCAGGCCCAGATTCATACTCTCCAACATAAGGGGGATATCCTCCAAATCTCTAACCCCAGCCAAGTGGTTAGCTGGCTCCGCCTTGCCAATTATTCATAAAATCATGTAGGCCACTTCACCAGAAGACTGAAAGTACAAGGAAGGAATATTTTGGATTCTTTTATGTGTCCGTGGGATTATGAAAGAACCAGGTCTGCACAGAATGCAGCAACTAAGTAACTGCCCAACTAGGCCTCCAAGTCATGATCGTCCCCAAGAGGGTGTAGTATGGGAATAGAACACATCTTCTAGTATGGACTTTGGGGTCATTAACCTCCTCTGAAACTTCCTCGGTCCATTCCTATAGAGGGATGAGGAATGCACAGTTCTGGCCATGACCAACTCTGCAGCTTCAATCAGTTTTATAACTTGACCTTTGCCCCACAGCAAGTCCCAGTGCACGAAAAGGAAACAAATGTAACTCTAATGCCAATCATGCCTTGCAGGTCCCTAATGCTTGTTCTCGGGGTCTCACCGACACTGCCCAATTTCATACCACTGTTTCCCCTTTCCTTTCAAATTTGTCTTACAAAACTTTTTCTGATGCACTACATCAATGGAACTCTATTTTACTTTCTGCACTTGATCAAGTAGTCCCTCTCAAAACAATCAAACTTCGTAAATCCAAACCCCTTCTTGGTTAAAGAATGCCTCTGTTAAAACTGCAAGACAAGCTCTTAGGAGGGCTGAACGCCTTTGGAGGAAAGTCCCTTCCTTTGAGTGTGCTCATACCTTCCGCACACTACTTGAAAATTATCAAGCCCTCACCAATTTTGCCATAAAGGAACGTTTCTCTAGAAAACTATGTGAAATAGGTTACAGTCCCAAATATTTGTTCCACATAGCTAAGAGACTTACCAATCCTGCTACTTCTCAGAATTCACTTCTGAATACTCCTTCTGCTGAGTCCTTTTCCTCCTTTTTCAATCTTAAAGTTGAAAAAATTTGTACTTCATTTTCTGCAGTACCCAAGTGGCACAGTCATCCGTCTCCCCAAATTTCATTCCTTTGGAAAAGTTTCGAGTTTGTATCCTCCACAAGGGCTGAAAATTTTGTAGCCAAGTCCAATGACACAATGTGTCTTCAATTTCGTTGCTCTTCTTCCGTTTTCAAATCCCTCTAGAAACATCTTAGCCCCAATTTTTTTCCAAACTCATTAATTTGTATCTCAGTGAAGGATCTTCTTTGAAAAGAGCCATAGTATGCCCATTGTTAAAAAAAAGTAACCTTGATCCCACTGATCCGGGTATAGACCGATTTCTGCCTTACCTTTTTTCATTAAAATACTTGAATTTGCTGTACTAATCCAACTGAATGATCATCTAGAGAAATTTGCATTATTAGATCCCCATCAATATGGCTCTCTCAGCACTGAGCTCTTACTTCTTTCTCTCACTGATACCTTAAGAAAAGGTCTTGACTCTGGTCAACAATTGCTTCTCATCTCATTACATATTTCTGCAGCTTTTGATACTATTGATCATAACATTCTTTTGTCTTCAGGAATGCGGTCTCTCTGGCACTGTTCTCAAATCACTGTTTAAATCTTATCTTTCTGATCGAACCCAATCCATTAAATTAAAAGCTGAATTCTCCACTCTCTCTTTCATCAAGACTGATGTTCCCCAAGGATCTGCACTTTCTTCAACACTCTTCAGCATTTAACTTGCCCCTATCTGCAAAATTTTCTCTACATTAACAGACTGTTACAAACTCTATGCAGATTGCCAGGTTCTTGTGGCCTGGTTTGGCCTCTGTTGGAAACAGGATGCTGGGCTTGATGAACCCTTGGTCTGACCCAGCATGGCAATTTCTTATGTTCTTATGACATCAGTTTGTTCTCTGCATTCGCCCTTCTTGGCATGACACATTAGAACACCTCAATATCTGTTTTTCAACTATTCAAAATTAGCTAAAACACCACAAACTTTCTTTAAACATGTCCAAAACAGAGTTCTTAGGAATACATAGTCATTACTCCTCTTTCAATCTTAAACAATCATTCTTGAGAATTTTTCTTTCCCTATTAAGTATCACATTAGAAGTCTTGGAGTTATGCTAGATAGCAATCTCTACTTTTGTCCTCAAATAAAACATGTTATTGCTCAAGGATTCTACAGGCTTCCTGTTCTTGCAGTCTCAAAAAGCTTCTTTACCTACCTGAATTCCACACAGTTTTACAAGCATCTATCTTCCCTGTTGTAGACTACTGTAATAGTCTGTATACTGGTATCTCTAATACTTCTTTATGACCATTACAATTATTACTAAACTTGACCGCACATCTGGTTTCTGGCTTAAAATGAAATGATCACATTACTTCTACTCTAATGGAGACTCGTTCATCCAATGAAAAGCCCGACTCAGGCAGAGTTTCGCCCACACAATGGGGCTGCCTCAAGGGCTATGTGAAATATCTCTTGTATATGATTGATAGTTATCTCATACCATCAAGTATGTCAGAAAGTTTAGGGTAGCATTCCAGCAGCGTACCGGTCTCCTTCTACCGTTAACTCGGCCTTTTACAAATACCGACAGTTAAAGGGGCTCACCTGAGTGAAGTCAGGGAGAGGGCAATCTCTATATCTGGTCCCAAATTATGGAATACTTTGCCAGTCAAGCTTAGACTTGAACCGAATAAGAAGATCTTTAAAAAAGGACTAAAAACATGGCTGTTTTGCATAGCAATTCCTCAGGCAGAAAAAAGGTAGAACTGTATTTTCTCAGTCAGAAAAAGGGTAGTAGGCAATAGGTAATGAGAACAGTCAAGATTGATTTAACTATTACAATTAGCAAAGAGCAGCAGAATAACTATGCCACTTGGGTGGGCACAATGTTGTATTAAGGGTATTAATATTATTGTATTTTTATGGTTTGTATACTTGTATTTTAATTTCTGTAAACCGCCAAGATTGTCTACCAGATTCACGGTATACAAATAAATAAATAATAATAATACTAATAAACAATAAATAAATGTAAGAGTAAATGTAAACTGATGGATGCCCCTTATCATCAGGCCTTGTGGCCCTATAGACTAAATTTCGTGTTGTGACTATGGTGCATGATCATCATGAGGTGCTGCACTTTGACCTCATTCGTGCTCCACATTTTTAGGTCATTTTAGGCCTACCCTGGCTAGAACAGCATGAAACCCATGTTCAATGGAAGAAAAGCCAGAAAAACTTTGCCTGTATTCTGCCAACAGAACTGTATATCTAATACAGAAAGAAAGCAGGCCCTGAGGGAAATTCCTTAGAGGTCCAAGTATTCAGTAAGCAGACAGGAATCTAGATAACTGCTTGAGAAGTTCTCACAGTATCCATAAGTAATTGGTAAAGGAACTGCTGATGGGTTGCCCTGCACTGCATTGGTGTACTTGGCCCCAGTTATAGCTGTTCTAACTACTGCATTGGTGATTCCAGCTGTTCCAATTTCTTCTCTTGCACTGGTGAATTCAGTTCCTATGTCAGTGATTACAGTGCCAACTGCCCCTATAATGCATTAGGTATAAACTTAGATTTTAAACCCTCAGCACCTGAATGTAATTTGCCTTGAACTACCAATGAAAAGGTGTAAGCTAAATAAACAAACAACTCTTGTACCGGTGAATCTGATTTCCTTAGTTTCTGCGCCTGCACCAGTGATTCTGGCTCCAGTATCAGTCCAATGACTTACGTTATCTCATCAGTTCTGCTTTTGGCTGCTCTAGATAAGGTGGGACATGTGGCTTAGCAGTCGTTCCCCAGTACCCATATCCATCTGCTCTGAAGAAATCTGCTCTTGCCACTAGAACGCCAAGACAAGGCCCTATGACTGCCCAACTGACTCACTATCAGAGGCAGAAATTCCATTTGGGAGAAATTATTCTTTGAGTCAGAACTCAGGCCCCGGAAGGAGTCAAGATGGCCACATGAGTGGATACACTCACTGCTGTTCCATGGTTTCCTGATGGTTTCTTCACAATGCCTTCCAAGAGGATAGGACGAGTCCGGGTGTATCCTTCTGAGCCCTTCTCCTCCTTGAGGCAGTGTACCATTCCTCAGTGTGAACTTCCCATGCCTGCAAACGAGCTGTACTTGAGCCTCATTGTCATCATGGGTGGAGAAGAACCCTATTTGGCCAGGGACAAGGCATCTTTGAGATCACGCGATATTCACTTACCGCTGGCTGAATGAGAGTGGGACATCGCCGAAGCTGCTGAGGCGTGTAGTGCTGACGTTACCAGAGGCGCCTCAATGAAACAGTTGGCATCTTGTCCATGCTAGAGACTGAAGCAAGCCAAGGGGCTGATTCCCATGAGCCAGGTTTTCTGGAAGGAGAGACTTCTGGAACTGATGCTGGGCAACATGGAGAGGCAGTCCCTTGGCCTTCCTGCTGTGTGTAAGCTTTCTACAGTGAGGAGCCATAACGACTCTAGACTCACTATGGGATCGGGTTGCCAGTCTCTCATTTCAGATTGCAATACTAAAGTTGATACTCTAACAACTAGAGTAGATTCCTTAGTACAAGATTACCAGAGAATTTTGAATGCATAATCTGGCTGGATTTAGCAGCTAGAGTTGGCTGTTAAAAATGTGAAATCGGTTAATACTACAATTATTCAGGAATGGGTTTTTTTGACTCAGAGACGAGCTAGTGGATAACCGTCTTAGATGTTTAAACCTCCATTTGACTAATTATCTCAAACTTTTGGGTGAACTTCCTCAATTGACTATGAGAAAGTATTTATTTAAAAAAAATTTGCATTTGACTTCAGAGCAGATTCTAACAATTCATAAGGTGTTTTTTCTTCTATTCAGGTCAAGCTCTGGTCAGAATTTCTTCCTGAAATGGTTAACTTAACTTCTTTTCTGTAATCTTCATCACTTGAGATAGCTGAGAGGCCTATGCTCTTAGTTTCCTTTGTTAATGAAAGCAGTTTAAGTGCTGTAATGAAATCTTATTTCCGTAATTTAAATCTGAATTTTTGGGACCAACTGGTCAGGAAGGAGAGGCTTCCTGGCCCTACGTCAGGAGGTACAGGGCGTAGGAGGCTCCTTCTTACTAAGATATCCATCTAAAGCGTAGTTAAACTCAGAGTAGAATGTTACATATTTCTTGCTCCAGAGCAACTGAGATGTTTTCTTGATAGGAGAAAATTGTTTGTTTCATCTGTATCCCATAGCAGTCAAATATAGACTATATGTTATGGAAAAGGAATGGGATTTCATGTTGTTATTTTTTTTTTTTTAAATCTGTTTCTTATTGCTTAATTCTCCACTTTTTACTATCTTCCCCCTTCCGATTGGAAGGACTAATTAAGAAAATGTCTTTCAAATTGTATTTTTCCTCATTATGTTTTCTCATTATGTTTCCTCATTATCACTAGTTGCCCTCTCTTACCTGGACGATGGTCTTTGATCTTCATGAATGATGGACTATGGCACTTCTATGTTAAAGCACCTTAAGCTTTAACTCGTATTCTCTATTGTATTTCTTGATTATTACCTGCCTTTACTTCCTTCCAGCTACGTAAGCTTCCAAGTTCTTACTCCTTGTTGAATGTAACTTTGCCTTATTCACCTCTATTGTCTAATTCACTTTAGTTACGCTTCAGTTATACCCTTGTTAAATGTAAACCGATCCGATATGGTTATTACTATGAAGGTCGGTATAAAAAAAGTGTTAAATAAAATAAATAAATGTTTTACATATGTTTCTCTCTGCTGTTCCTGATGCAAAGGATTTGTCTTTGTATTATATTTGAAATTGATAAATAAAAAGTTTTAAAAAAAGAACTCGAAGTTCCATGGTGGTAGCCGCAAGAGAATTTTTAAAAATGCTTTATCAGGCCCTTAGCCTCTCCAGCTTGCGTGTCAGTCTTCTTCATCTCCAAAAAAGATGGCACTCTCACAAATGACTAAGTAATCAATGCAGTGACAGAGTAGCCAGTTCCAGGGAAAGTAAAATACATTCTAGAGCTAGCAGAAGTGGATCCTGTTGAGGCTTTTGCAGATAACATCTAGGACCTACATTTGATTCTCCTGGGGAACATGCCCTACCACCAGTACTCCAAGTCAAAACTTTGCGATTTATCTTTATCCTTGCTTCGAGTCTGATCCAGTTCCAGAAATTCCAGTCCCCATAATGGACAGCCTGGCTCCAGCCATCTTGACAACTCCGGTTTCCACATTAGAGATTTCAGCTGTGGTCATCTCTACAAGTCCAGGATCTGCATCAGAAAGTCTGGCTCTGGTCATTTCAGTGATTCCAGCTTTTTCTGTGGTTCCAGCTCCCAAACCAGAGATTTCAGATCCAGTAACTCTACATCTAACAATTCTAGTTCATGCTTTAGTTGCGCCAGGGACAAAAGTTTCAGAGATTCTAATGGCAACCATTCCCAACTTCGGTTTAGCTATGCCCAGGCCCAATTCTGATCCATGACTACTCAAGATCTTGCTTCCCCTAGATAGGTTTGGGATCCTAGGGATACTTAAGGTATCCAGCTTCAAGCTCAAGTAAAGCAAATGTTGCTTACCTGTAACAGGTGTTCTCACAGGATAGCAGGATGTTAGTCCTCACATATGGGTGACATCGCAGGATGGAGCCCTGTACAGAAAATTTTTCTGTCAAAGTTTCTATAAAACTTTGACTGACACTGGCACACTGAGTGCACTGAGCATGCTCAGCCTGCAATTATCCCTGTGACCACAGGTGTTTCCCTCAGTCTCGTCTTATAGCACAAGGTGCAAGCGAAACTAAAATAAAAGTAAAAACATATACAGACCCAACTCCGCGGGGTGGCGGGTGGGTTTCGTGAGGACTAACATCCTGCTGTCCTGTGAGAACACCTGTTACAGGTAAGCAACATCTGCTTTCTCACAGGACAAGCAGAATGGTAGTCCTCACATATGGGTGAGTACCGAGCTGAGGATGCCCGAGAGTGCACCAAATGCAACCAAGACGCGCAAAAGGCCGCATCAATAGGAACATCGAAGACATCGATGGAAATGACATGGTCGTTGACGGCATCGGTGGCATGGCCACGGGCATCGACAGCATCGATGGGATTGACTTGGGCACCAATGGCGTCAATGGTACCAGCATGGGCATTGATGGAATCGACCTGGGCATCGATGGCACCAATGGAATCAATGATGGCATCGATGGAAGTGCCCTGGGCAACGATGGCATCGACCCAGGCATCGATGGCACCAATGACACAAGGGTGTGCATCGATGGCATCAATAAAACCCAGGGAAAAATCAGTGCCATGGATGAAAAACATGCATGGCACTGATAGAATCAATGCAGGGATCGATGGCATCAATGTACCATGGGGGAGGGGTACCGATGGCATCGAAGAATGCAGGATGGTCTGGAAAGCAAGAGTTGAGCCAATCTAGAAAGCAGCTCCTTCAACTTCTTCAGACTTTGAAGAATGGACTTCACCCAAGCTACAGTTCATAATTTCTCCTCCTTTAACAAGCCCCATGGGATGTTTGCTAGTCAAACCACAGACTGCTGTAGCCTCTCCTCCTCATTCAATTACCTGACAACTTGGGTTCCATGCAGGTTAAACACTGGAATGATTACTCATTTTAGACAGACCATGGATATGGGCTCATCTCAAGCCACAGATTCAAGTAGTTTCTCTTTCTGCAAACCCAGCTTTTTTCCAGGCACAGGCTGCAGCATATCTTTCTCTCCAGAGTCAAACTATTCAAGCTGAACTAATCAACATAAATCTATCAAATTCCGAAGATGCAACGACATCATGGCTAAATATCACAGAACAAGTAGCAGACAGCATCAATCCCAATGTTACAAAGACAAAAAAACAATCTAAACACATCAACCAGTGGTATAATGATAACATCAGAACAGCCAAATGTATACTCCGGAAAAAAGAAAGAGAATGGAGAAGGAACAAAAATACAACCACACTAAATATATATCGGAGACACCTTGCACAATATAAAAACATCATCAACAATACAAAAAAAGAATTCTTCTCCAACAAAATCTCCAAATTTCATCACAACCCCAGAATATTATTCTCAATAGTTCAAAACCTTACTAAAACCACCCAAGAATCTACTTGCACCAAAATGGAAGTGATGACTTTGCTGAATTGTTCAACAATAAAATATCAAAACTAATTCAAACCAACATAATCAACAACAACCAAAACATCAGACTGAACACTAAGATAACTTCATCATGGTCAAACTTTGAAACCGCCTCCACTCTTGAAATTCAATTTATTATAAAAAAAAAAAAAAAGAACCCCGCCAGCCACCCAACAGACAACATCCCTATAACAACCCTCAAAACAACTGAACCCACCATATCTAAAACCATCACCAAGATCGTCAATTTATCCCTGACTAAAGGTAATTACCCCAAATGCCTCAAATCCTCAGTATGTTCTTATGTATGTTCTAATCAAACCAATTCTAAAAAAGAACAACTTGGATCCTGAAATCCTTGCAAACTACCGCCCTATTTCAAACCTATCTTTCATAGCCAAGATCATCGAAAAAGTCGTATACTCCCAACTTGACGATTATCTTGAAACAAACAACATCCTATCTCCAACCCAATATGGATTCAGAAAAAACCTAAACACAGAATCTCTCCTTCTCTCTTTAAATGACACAGTACTAAGAGGTTTCGACAAAGGCAAAAAATACCTACTCATTCTCCTTGACCTCTCAGCTGCTTTCGACACAGTAAACCACAATATATTTTTAGAACGACTAACTGAAATCGGCTTAACTGACACCACCCTACAATGGTTCTCTTCCTATCTGACAGAACCTACCAAGTATTAATTAACAACAACCCATCCAAAAAGATTAACCTCAACACTGGAGTTCCCCAAGGATCAGCGTTATCGGTCACGCTATTTAACATATACCTTCTTCCCATCTGCCAACTACTGAAAGATAATGGAATCACCCACTTCCTCTACGCTGATGACATTCAACTTCTAATTCCCATCCAAAATTCAATCAAAGACACCTACAAAGAAACTTCCGCTCTACTTATCTCAAGTAAACATCTCCTAACTTCACTGAAACTCATAATCAACATCGACAAAACTGAAATAATCCTCATGGACAAAAAACCCAATCCAACTCCACCACCCCTACATTTACTTCACAATCAAACGAACTCTATACTCCCTGTCACCCACACCAGGAACCTAGGAATTATTATTGATAAACAGCTTTCATTCAAGAACCATATATCAAACAAAACTAAAGAGGGATATCACAGACTATTAACCCTAAGACATTTAAAACTGTTTCTTAACCCTTATGACTTCAGAACTGTCTTACAGCTACTCATATTCTCTACCATCGACTACTGCAACTCCCTACTGATTGGAATACCATATTCCAACCTCAAACCTCTCCAGATTTTGCAGAATTCAGCAGCCAGAATTCTGACAGGAACAAAGCGAAATGATCACATAACACCCATATTGATTTCACTATACTGGCTTCCAATTAAAGCACGAATTGAACACAAATCCATGACCATCATACATAAAATACTAAACAATGAACATAAAGGACTAAATGGCTTAAACATAACCCCCCAGAATCCTCAAAGAAACCTACGCTCAAACAACTCAGGAGGTTTAAAAATCCCCCCCATCAGAGATGCTCATTTGACAACAACCAGAGAAAGAGCTTTTTCCATTGCCTCCCCTAAAATTTGGAACTCCCTCCCAAAAGATCTGAGAACCCAACCTAACCTCAAAACTTTCAAAAAGGACCTAAAAACTTGGATGTTTCACAAAGTCTACATTGACATTCAAACTTCTGATCATCCTAACACCCAATGGAACTTTCAACCAAATCCACAAAACAACTTGTTTCCAACCAGCCCCAAACAAACCCTCCTCTCTCAAAAATGATTCTTTTCTGTACATTTGGAATAAAATGCCTATTGACATACGCCAGGAGCCCTGCCATAAGAAGTTTAAACAAAACCTTAAAACCTGGCTATTCGAACAAGCTTACTCATAATGGGAAATTTACTCTTCGGAACCGCCAAACTCTCTCTCCCCCTGTTATTCATAATACCTCAAGAATTTTTCTCTGGCAACTTCTTTTTAATATATATATTTATCCCCGTCAACACATAACCTACTCCTAATAGAATACAATCTTCTACTCAACTGATTACTCTTATTTGATAATACCTAGTTATTTGATAATACCTAGTTTTATATAACTTCCTTGTTAAGCTCGTATTAATTATGTTATATGTTTCTACTATTTTGCATTGAGTTACATTGATACATGTTCTGTTCGATGGTGAATAGATTGTAAAGCTTGTTGCTGATTTATTGTTTATTGTAAACCGAGGTGATGTTCTTAACATGCCGCGGTATATAAAAAAAAATCTCTAAATAAATAAATAAATAAAAATACTAGAAATGATTAATCTTTTGTTTAATATACATCCTGTTATCCCTATTTTTTCACAATTGTTAAGAAAATTACAATTTGAATCTTGTAAACCGTTGTGATGGCTTCACCGAATGACGGTATATAAAACTCAACAAATAAATAAAATCTACTGACAGGAAGACTGCACTTTCTTCCTACCAACAGGTGCTCCAAGATAGATAACGTTGCATAGCAATAATGCTCTGTCACCCTTATACTACATTGTAAAAAAATGAGGTTTGCCTCATTTTTTGTTATGCAATACTGGGGAAATTGTACCCTAGCAATGGGATGGATTTCTTTGCAAGCACATTTTCCCACTTTTGGCCATTCTTTACCAAATATCATACCTGGATGACTTTAGATTGCCTCACATTGAAAAGCAGTCTTCTCTGAAACTGAACACCTCAGTGCTATTATTAAACCAGGAGGGGAAAGTAAAAGCAAGTTTGCTTACCGTAAACGATGTTTCCGTAGATAGCAGGATGAATTAGCCATGTTGTCATGGGATCTGTCAATCAGGACCGGGAGGCGGAGCTTGTCAAAGCAGAGAACAGAGCTTTGCTCTCTGCGGCTGCGCGTGTGTTCCCGCGGAATCTCCTCAGTCTGTGATTAAGCCTTAGTGTAGTCGAAGACTTGGTGACTGCCAGGGAGGAGGGTGGGTCAGCATGGCTAATTCATCCTGCTATCTACGGAAACATCGTTTATGGTAAGCAAACTTGCTTTTTCCCGTCGATAGCAGGGCTGAATTAGCCATGCTGTCATGGGAGTCCCAAGCTCCCAATCACGTTGTTTATGATCTATATGTTTGTACGTGATCTTTGACAGTGTGGCAGTCACTGTGGACAGGAGGATAGAGATTGCAGTATTGCTTGCCCTATCTTCGCATCAGTGGCTGCTTGTTTGTCAAGGCAGTAGTGAGATGTGAAGGTATGGAGCGATGACCATGTTGCTGCCTTGCAAATGTCTATGGGTTGTACATTCTTAAGGTGTGCCAAGGAGGCTGCTACTGCTCTGACTTGGTGAGCTTTAGGAGTAGAATGTAATTGTAAATTCTGTTTATCATAGCAGAATTTGATGCACTGTGCTATCCAGCTGGAGATGGTGTGTTTAGCCACTGGTAATCCAGGTGCCTTTGAGTCAAAGGAGACAAAGAGTTGAGAAACACGGGAGTCCGAGTTTGTCCTGTCTTTATAGTGTGCTAAAGCTCTTTTACAATCTAGCGTGTGCAGTAGTTTTTCCCTATCATTTGCATGAGGTTTAGGGAAAAAGGTGGGTAATTCCATGGTCTGATTGAGATGGAATTGAGTAACCACTTTTGGTAGGAAGGATGGGTGAGTTCGGAGAACTACCTTCTGGTGATGAAATTGTAAATATGGAGGATAATGGACCAAGGCCTGCAACTCACTAACTCTTCGTGCCGATGTTACTGCAACCAGGAATACCACTTTCCATGTGAGGTATTTAATGTGTGCCGAGTCCATGGGTTCAAATGGGGAAAGCATGAGCTGTTCCAGAACTATGTTGAGGTTCCATGGAACTGGAGGTTTAGATACCGGAGGACGAATGTGAGTTAATCCCTTGATGAAACGAGACAGTAATGGATGATTGGATATAGGAAAATTGTTAACTGGTCTATGATAGGCACCTATGGCACTGAGATGGACTCTGATGGATGATGTTGCTAAACCAGCTGTATATAGTGTGTGAAGATAATCAATGAGCAACTCAGGTGAGCAGTCCAATGGTGGTACACCTTTGGAGGTGCACCATGTAGAGCAGGGGTGGGCAAGTCCGGTCCTTGAGGGCTGCAAACCAGTCGGGTTTTCAGGATACCCCTAATGAATATGCATGAAATAGATTTGCATACAACTGAGGCAGTGTGTATGCAGGTCTCTCTCATGCATATTCATTAAGGATATCCTGAAAACCCGACTGGTTTGCAGCCCTCGAGGACCGGAATTGCCCACCCCTGATGTAGAGTAACGTTTCCATTTATAGTTGTAATTTTTCCTCGTTGAGAGTTTCCTGGATTCTAACAAAATGAATTGTGCCAAAGTGGAAACTCCCTGTTCTGTTAACAGGAGCCTCTCAATCTCCACGCTGTCAAGTGTAGAGATGAGTGTAGTGAGTGTAGAAGCGTCCCTTGATCTTGGCAGAGAAGATCCTGGCGATTCGGTAGCCGAATTGGGTCCATGATGGATAGCTGGAGAAGGAAACTGTACCATGGTTGCCTCGGCCAGGCCGCGGCTCTGAGTATCAGTTGAGTTTTGTCCGCTATGCACTTTTGAATTGTCCTTGTTATAAGTGATATGGGAGGAAAGGCATACAGGAGGCCTGTCGTCCACGGGATGAGGAAGGCATCTTGAGCGATCCTGAATTGGCTTGGTCTTATCGAGCAGAATTTGGGAACTTGAGCATTGATCTCTGTTGCAAAGAGATCCATTGAAGGTGTCCCCCACTGCGTGAATATGTCTTGGGCTATTTCTGTATTGAGTGCCCATTCGTGAGGAAGAAAGATGCGGCTTAGCCTGTCCGCTCTTGTGTTTGCAACTCCTAGTAGATAAGTTGCTTGGAGATGTATGGATTCCGGTGAGCGTGTTCGAAGATTATCAGGGTTTCCTTGCAAAGGGACCATGAACCGGACCCTCCTTGTTTGTTGATGTAAAACATCGCCACTTGATTGTCCGTGTAGATCATTACCCTGCGTCCTTTCAGGTGGTCCTGGAACACTCGTAATGCATTCTGAATCGCTCTGAGTTCCAATAAATTTATTTGCAAGTTTTGTTCCGAGATTGTCCATAATCCTTGTGTTTCGTAAATCTCGAGGTGTGCACCCCAACCCTTGCGAGACGCATCTGTGGTTAAGACTGCGTTGTGAGGAGGGGGACTGAACAATGCTCCTTTGGACAGGGTGGAGTCTAGGAGCCACCATGTTATATCTTTTTTCATTTCGGCAGTCAGCGATGCCTTCTGTGTCAATGGTTGTGAATGTTGTTTCCATTGGCGTTTTAGTCCCCATTGCAGGCGACTCATGTGTAGCCTGGTGTTGGGAACCGTGAAAATCGTCGCCACCATGTGGCCCAGGACCATCAAAACCTGTCTCGCTGATAGTCTCTGAGTATGGTTCAAGGTATGTAGAAGGCAACGGAAGTGTGATATTATGTCACCTGGTAGGTATGCCCTGTTGCAAGTAGTGTCCAAGCATACTCCTATGAACTGTAATTTCTGTGTTGGTTGTAGGTGTGATTTCTGAAAATTGATCACTAATCCTAATTCCTGTAAGCATTGTATCACCCGATGGAGGTGATCTACTAAGATGTTGGGAGTTGGGGCGATTATGAGCCAATCATCCAGATATGGAAAGATGGTTATACCTTGTTGTCTGAGATGAGCCACCACCACTACCATGCATTTGGTGAACACCCTGGGTGCAGCCGATAGTCCAAAGAGGAGAACTTTGTACTGGTAGTGTTGATGCCTGTAGCGAAAGCATAGGTAACGCCATGAGGATGGATGGATTGGAATGTGTGTGTAAGCATCCTTCAGGTCGATGGAACACATCCAATCGTTGGTTTGAATCAGAGGAAAGATTGATTTCAATGATACCATTTTGAATTTCTCCTTGGTGAGAAATTTGTTCAATTCCCTTAGGTCTAGTATGGGATGAAAGCCACCCGACTTCTTGGGTATGAGGAAGTATGGGGAGTAAAATGCTACTGATTTGGAGCCTGGGTGAATTTGTCGAATTGCTTGTTGTTTGCGAAGTAAAGCAATTTCCTCCCCCAGTTGTGGTTGGAGGTTGTGAATCTTGAGTGTGGAAAGATGAGGCAATATGGGTTTTGTGACAAATTGGAGTTGGTAACTGTGTCGTTCTATCTCCAAAACCCATTGATCGGATGTTATCCTCTCCCAGGCTTCCAGGCAAGAACGAATCCTGCCGGGTGGAGCTTGAGGTTGTGGTGGTGGCTGAATAACTAAAAAGATGGAGTTGCTTTTGCCGTAGTAGCAAGCTGTTGTGCCTGCTGTCTCTGGTTACGTGGTTTACCTCTACGTTGGTTGGAGGTATTCTGTTGTGGAGCAGGACGCTGATAGGAAGGGTATGCTTGTGTACGAAAAGACTGGTAAGATCTGAAGGGTCTCCTGGCATATGATTGCCTATGAGTAGATCCAACATAACGACGTGTGGTCGAATAATTAGGATGTGATGTTATTGATTGTACTGCTAGAGCTTCTTCCTTCAGTTTACCTACTCTGTCCTGGAATCGTTCTCCAAACAGGTTATCTCCTGTACATGGGAGGTTTGTTAGTTTCTCGTGCAAATCTTCACGTATCGAACTTGAACATAACCATGCTAGTCTGCGGGCTGCAATGGCAGTTGCCGATGCCCTGGAGGATGTTTCATATGCTTCGTAGATGGATCGCAACAGATGACGAGAACACTCTTCCATGTCATGAAGAGGCAGAGGTATCTGATCCGCCGTCGAGGAAAGTATACTCTTCATAGCTTGCATGCACTCATATAGATATTGAACCATGTAGAATTGATGGTGCATAATCCGAGCATTTAACATTGAATTATGGTATATTTGAGGGGGCAAGATGGCCGCCGAGTAGAGTGCCTGCGAGAGACGCCGGAGGGGAAAGCTGTCGGATATTTTCTTCAATTAATTTACTTACTTTGAAAATGCCGCATACGAAAAGGAAGGGCCGACTGAGGGGTGAGATTGCCATTTTGCCTTCAGAAGACCCGCGACAGCCACAGATCTCTGGCTTTTTTGCCGGCATATCAACATCTATAAACCCGGGAAGCTCGGTCGCTGGGGGAGCAGCTTCTGAGCATGAGCCCTCCCCCTTGACCCTTGAGACTACTCTGAGCCCCGGATCACCGAGGAAACCAGATCATCCTGAAGACATCGAGATACCTGGCCCTGCTTCGGTAGAAGCAGGAGCGGCCATGGTAATGGCCCCGGAGGAAAATCTTGGTGTTCAGCGATTAGGAGCCATGAGTACCAGCGTACAATAGGAGCTGAGGGAGGCGTTCCCAGGAGAGGAAGGTGAAATGGGGAGCCCCGCACTGGCTTCTTCTCCGCTGACTTCAGAGATTAATCCCCTTCCATCGTTACCAGGTACTAGGGAGAGTTTGGGAACTGTGGAAGAAGAGGGGATGGAACGCTTGAGAATGCTCTCTCTTTTCCCCTTAACAGTTAAACCTGATGTAGTGACTCTTGAGGGTATTTGGACAATGCTAAGTTCCATCGAGAGCTCTATAAAAATCCTTTCAGCAACAACTGTGGAGATATAAAAACAAGCGACCGCAAATAATAATTTGATAACTACATATACTAAAAAGACGGATGAAGTGGAAAAAAGACTGTTATTAGTTGAGAATAAGCAAACAAAATTAATTGTATCTGATGCTAATACTGCAAATAGGCTAGCGTCAATAGAAAATGCTTTACGGGCACACAACCTTCGAATTTTGAATTTTCCTTTAATGAGATTAATCTCCCCAATGGAGTTGTTTAAAAATTATATGATTCAGATTCTTAAGATACCAGAAAATGCTTTACCAGTAATAGTAAAAGCATATTACTTACAACAGAGATCACAAATTCCAGAACAAGAACAATCCTTGGATGTAACTAATTTGCTAGAAATGTCTTCAGATGCACAGATAGATGTACGGAAATCAATGTTAGTTTCTTTTGCTTTTCTTTCTGAAAGGAACCATGTGATGTGCTTGTTTTTTAGGAATCGACAAGTAAATTTCTATGGGAGCCCTATATGGATCTTCCCTGACGTGGTTAAATCCACTCAACTACGTAGAAAAGAATTTCCTAGGCTTCGTCCCGAAGCATTAAAATTGGGAGTGCGTTTTGTTTTGAAATACCCATGCAAGGCCTGCATCAGATATTTAAATGAAAATTATGTTTTTCTTGATCCTAAACAATTGAGATCATTCCTAGTTACTCGAACCCCTGTTATAGCTCCCACAGTTTAGGTGTGAAATAATGTAATAGATGATATACTCGGCGAGTTTATCGATGTTTTTTTTTTATTGATCTTTACTTGTTATGTTTGCTCAGATCTGCCCCTAATTACTCTACACATTTTTTCTTATAATTTAGATGTCATATAATATGATTATAGTATAAACCTTAATTAATGATCACTGGAAATACATAGACATTGATTTTTCTGTATAAGAATGTTTTGTTCTTTGGAAATTTTCAAAATTGAAAAATAAAGAATTGAAAAAAAAAAAAAAAAGAATTATGGTATATTTTCCTAGCAAACTCATCTAGATATTTGTTGTCTTTTCCTGGTGGGTATGAGGAATGTGATTTTGTTTTCTTAAATCTTTGCATTGCCGACTCCACCACAATTGAAGCATGAGGTAATTGTGGTAGAGAGTACAGTGATGTTTTCCTCATACGAAATTTTATGTCTGTTTTCCTGGAAATGGCTGCGAGTGCATAAGGCGTTTCCCAGGATTTCTGTAAGACTGAATGTAGGAGCTCTTGTGGTGGAAGAGATGTTGGTTCCCCTGGAGTGTCAAAAATTTTTAGGACACCAAGGGTTTCTGCCCTAGGGTCTGTCTCTTTTTGGATCTCTAGATGCAGTATTGAACCCAAGTTTTCTAAAAATTTCGGGTATGTAAGGTCTTCTGGAGGGGAATACGGCTCCTGAGGTTGTTCCTGTAGATCCGATGGAAATCCCGTCGATGATGATGGGGATGTTTGCGGTGAAGGAGAATCAAATGATGTATCCTGTTTATAATTTGGTGAAGTTGGACTGTTTATTATGGGTGATGTCGGAGGCTCCATAGACGGTTCCCTATTAGTCTGCATCTTATGTTCTGGAGAACTGTCAGCAGCAATATTAGTCATTTTGAATGATGACTCAAGAGTTTCATAAAATCCTGCTAAGGATTGGGACAATTGGTAAAATGCCTCTTTTGTACGTGGGGCCATTATTGTACACCCATCTGGTTCTTTTGACTGTGCTTTCGGTTGCATTGGAGTGGTTTGAGGTAAATTATTAGACACTTTTTGGACTTTCTGTTTCTTTCTACAGATTGTGTGCATTGAATCCGGTGAAGCTGTAGAAGCATTAGAGGAATCAACTTGTATTACCTCCTTGTGGGAGAAGGTGTTTGAAGTTGGTACATGAGATGACTTAGAAGTCAAAGGGCTTACTTCGCATGCAGCACTCTGTTTCCCAGATTTTCAGTGGTGAGAGTGCCGTGAATGTTTATAGTAATGGTGTGACGACGAATCTGTATGATTTGTATGTGAAGACGGTGATCGTTTTCTACGTTTTACTGTATACTCTGTCAAAGTAGCTCTCGAAGAGAGGGAAGTACCTGAATGAGGTGGGGTTAGCGATGGAGAGGTGGAATACGATCTTCTAGAATGTGCATGTCATCTCTTTAACCCATGTTCTGGTGACTTGTGCGCCGATTTAGAATTGTGCGCGTAACTAGATTTATGCGCATATCTTTTTTGTTCTATGCGCACAGGAGATATCGGCGCAGATGTGTCCGGCGCTATGCGCGCAGATGTCGTTGGCGCTGTGCGCACGTGTGTTTCTGCTGTTATGCGCACAGGCATCTTCGGCGCCATGTGCGCAGAAATCTTCGGCGCTGTGCGCACGGGATACTTCGGCGCCTTGCGCGCAGAAGTTTTCTGCGTTATGCGCTCTGGGTCTTTTGGTGCTCTGCGCCCAAGTGTCGTCGGCGCCATGCGCGTAGGGGTTTTGTGCGCCAAAACCTCTGTAGGCGCAGAAGTGGTATGCGCCGTCTTCACTTTATGCGCAGAAGTCATCTTAGGCGCAGAAGTTTTAGGCGGTTGGATGTTTGGCGCCATTGTCTCCTGCGCCGGCGATTCTGGGTCTGTGGATTTTTTAAAATCCAATAGCCCTTGCTAGTTCGCCAAGTCCTTTCCTCCTATTTTGGAGGATTGAGGATCCCACGACGATGCCCTCTTTTTTGAGGGAGCCTGTAAAGAAGTAGGGCCAGGTGACGATGAGCCTCCGATGAGGCAAAACGTTCTTGAAGTCTGTAGGCCCGTTGTTTCAGGGCTCTCGGAGACATTCTTGAACAATGTTCACAATCTTCACAATTGTGATCTGGCCTCAGGCATTGGTAACATCGGTCGTGGCCATCCGTGACCAACATTTACCTTACCGCAAGTACAGGGTTTGAACCCCGATTTTGACATTCTTTTTTTTTTTTTTCTGAGGAGAAGAACAGCTCCGCGTGCAATCCCGCTCGCGGAAAAAAACAGACTGAGGAGATTCCATTACTTTCCTGCGCGGGAACACACGCGCAGCCGCAGAGAGCAAAGCTCTGTTCTCTGCTTTGACAAGCTCCGCCTCCCGGGCCTGATTGACAGATCCCATGACAGCATGGCTAATTCAGCCCTGCTATTGACGGGAAACTGGTCTTGTATATGTCATCCTTTTGAAGAATAAAAAAGGCAAGATAGCAACAAACCTATTTATATAACATAAAATAAAAAATACAAGAAGGCAAACGATGAGGGGAAATTATGGTCAAATCAGCATTGCCTGCTATATGAACAATATATACTTCTACAGAAAAACCATTTTCTAGTCACCTGCTTTCCAATGGTTTTCTGTAATAGTATACAGTAATAGTATATATTGTAGTGACTAACCTGCAGCTCTCAGTGAGGCAGAACCAACCTGAAGCTGTCTACTTTTACCAATGTAATGCTATTCAACAAAACTTTCAAATGACCTTGAAAAGTCAGGCCTGCAAAGAAAAACATTCTCTTAGATGAAGATTTTCTATATTAGGTTTTGTTACAGGGACTCAAATTTGCAACTACCTTGTTGGAAGAAATTACTGTATTCCAACTAAGCAAAATGGCTTAAACATATTTCCTACAAAAAGACCTGTTTGGGATAGGAGGCAGCATATCATGTATATATCTTCTTCTTAATGGAGCTCATCACGGAAAGCCAACTGATTTCACTACCTTAGATGAGTCTTGCCAGGAAGCCAACTATTTTTAATGTGATAGCTTTTTCTCAGAGACAATGGGCTGTCCCTAATGTCTTACTATAAACAGCAACAAGAATGGGGAAAGTAAAAGCAGGATAATAGGTAGTCAACATGGCATTTTTGTTTATGTGAAACTCTTCTTTTAAAAAACTAAGCTGAGCTTTGATCAATCACTAATACTAAAAGATGACCAGAACTATATCCTAAGTTATTGCTGCCAAAAAAATACTTATGCTCTACCATAAAAATTCTGTACTTCCTAGTAACAGTTGATCAGTCAAAAGATCAGACTAACGTGGTTCCAATGAATCTGTCTCTTTCAAAATCTCAGGCTGCTGTATTGTCAGCTGCTCATTAGTTCTTCAAGCATGACAACATCTGAAAACTTTCAGAAGGCAGATTTTGGGGAAGGAGGTAAATGTGCAATCTCCCAATGACATGCATTAAACAACTTTTACAAAGGAAAAAGTGAAAAAGGGGTACATTTTGGGCAAGTAAGACAAAGACCTTTTCCTGAAGAGGGAGCACTGATATAAAGTTAAAAAAAAAAATCAAATGATACTTCTTCTCAGGGATCACTTAAAGCCAATTATTAAGGCACAATAGTTTGGAGTATTTCTTTACATAATTAAAGAAAAACATTTTCATACAGAATGACAAATATAAGAATGAAAATGAACTTGTATCTACCTTCACATAGTAGAACAAAAAGATCCTTTTTAGAATGAATACCTATTTGTGGAAAAAGGTAAACAGTGGAGTGCCTCAGGGATCTGTACTTGGACCGATGCTTTTCAATATATTCATAAATGATCTGGAATGGGATACAATGAGTGAGGTAATCAAATTTGCAAATGATAAAAATAATTCAGAGTAGTTAAATCACAAGCGGATTGTGATAAATTGCAGGAGGACCTTGCGAGACTGGAAAATTGGACTTCCAAATGGCAGATGAAATTTAATGTGGACAAGTGCAAGGTGATGCATATAAGGAAAAATAACCCTTGCTGTAGTTACACAATGTTAAGTTTTATCTTAGGAGTTACCACCCAGGAAAGATATCTAGGCGTTTAGTGGATATACATTGAAATAGTCAGCTCAGTGTGTGTGTGTGTGAAAAATGCAAATAGAATGTTAGGAATTATTAGGAAAGGAATGGTGAATAAAACAGAAAATGTCATAATGCCTCTGTATCGCTCCATGGTGAGACCACACCTTAAGTACTGTATACAATGCTGGTCGCCACATCTCAAAAACGATATAGTTGCACTGGAGACGATACAGAGAAGGGCGACCACAATGATAAAGGGGATGGAACGGCTCCCCTATGAAGAAAGGCTGAAGAGGTTAGGGCTGTTCAGCTTGGAGAAGAGATGGCTGAAGGGGAATATGATAGAGGTCTATAAAATCATGAGAGGTCTAGAATGGGTAAATGTAAATCAGTTATTTAAAATCAGTTATTTATTCTTTCGGGTAACAGAAGGACTGGGGGGCACTCCATGAAGTTAGCAAGTAGCACATTTAAAACAAATCAGAGAAATTATTTTTTACTCAATGCACAATTAAGCTCTGAAATTTGTTGTCAGAGGATGTGGTTAGAGCAGTTAGTGTAGCTGGGTTTAAAAAAGGTTTGGATAAGTTCCTGGAGGAGAAGTCCATTAACTGCTATTAATCAGGAGTGAAGGAGTAGCCTACTGGTTAAAGCAGGGAAATCAGTGTTCAGATCCCACTGTCGCTCCTTGTACCTTGAGCAAGTCACTTTACCCTTTGTTGCCTCATGTACAAAATTAGATTGTAAGCCTTGAGGGGATAGGGAAGTACCTGAATGTAATCCACTTTGATGTACATCCACTTTGAAGTGCCAAAAAGTGTAATATAAAAATCTAAATAAATAATCAAGTTGACTTAGGGAATAGCCACTGCTTTTACTGGCATTAGTAGCTTGGGATCAACTTAATGTTTGGGTACTTGCCAGGTTCTTATGGCCTGAATTGGCCACTGTTGGAAACAGGAAGCTGGGCTTGATGGACCCTCGGTCTGACTCAGTATGGCAACTTCTTATGTTCTTATTGTGTGCGTTGCTTGTTTTTAAACTTTATTGCTGCAACCAGAAACAGGTTCAAGCCCTTAAAGGGAAAGCAACAAACATATCTTGAGAGCAAGGTAGGCAGGAATGGGAGGAAGAGAGTGGAAAACTTTTTATCAGTCCCCATGGAACCCCTTTGGCACTGGAGTACACCATGGAAGGAGAAAGCACAAGGCTTTGGACCTGAACTGTCTCTGAATATTGAAGGAGGATACAGCTGAGGGGGGGGGGGGAACCAAGGACTCCCACCAGTAACCCTCTGGTGCTCCACTGAAGGAAGGAGCTTGAAGCTGCACCTCAGGAGCTGCCAACTACATAGACATTCTCTTCGGTTTAGGGCCACGCTCAACAGAGGGAGGGAGAATTCATCTGTCACTTCAGTAGCTGTGCACCAAAATTTTCCGTTCACCTGGCCTAACCAGATCTTTGCTTCCAGTACAGGAAGCTTGTCCACCATCTGCTGGAGACAAAGAATACTGGCAGGCTTGTGTCAGCACAGGGTATATAAGGAGTGACATCAGCGATCCTGTTTTCTATCTCCATCTGCTGGTTGGCGTGCATAACTCACTTGTCCGGACTGGTCTGACTGGATGAAGGGGAAATGACCAATATTCATTCCTTAATATCTTATCTGTCCCATCACATCACTTTTTAAGCACACCAAACAGCAAAAATTAGTAGAACATAATGGGTCTAATATCCAAATATATCCAGTTATCTAAGTTATTTGGCTATAGTTTATGCTGCTGAAGATAACTGGATAAGTTCTAGTTAGTTGGATAAGTAATATCCAGATAATTTTAGACCTGCTATTATTTGGTTATCTTAACCAGATAAGGCTAAATATAGGCAATACAGTTAAGATAAATAGATAAGTTGCCCTGTCTCATTCCACCCATTGCTTGCCTCCAAGATATCCAGCTATCTACTTAGCCAGATGATCTGCACTGAACTCTTGTTGTGGAAGAAGCAAAATATAAGTTTATGTAAATAAGTAAATAGTAAAGTGGTGGCCACTGAACATAACCAGATATTGTACATAATATTCTGTACTTAGGGCCATGGACACAAGAACATTTAGACTCAGTAAAAGGTATAAAGTAAATTTTATTTGGCATTATAAGTGTTCTTGGGAGATGCTGGATATTGGGTGCCTTTTGTCTTACAAACTGACCAGCATCTCATTGGATACAGGAAGTGACCCTTCTTTTATAGTTAAACATACAGTATTGTCGAAACTTCTAGACTTACGTGACTGCCCAAAGACTCATTTACAGAGTCACATCATGCTGTTGACATGACAACCTATCCCTGAACTGCCCTGACCAGTATTCCCAGTAGTAGCCCATTTGCCCTCACTCTCCAGATAATCCTTTTGTTCTGTTAATGATCTTGTCCAGTGAGATTTCAACAGAATAGTGCCTGAAGCTCCCGCCGTTGGTTTCCCGCCGTTGGTTTCTCCTTGTGACCCATTGAATAGGTCACCTCTTTTGGTGCCAGCTTGTCTATCTGCTCAGAGACATTCTGCAAGTCACTCAGAGTTCATTCAGCTCTGACAGGCCACAGAACAGCAGAGGCATCTGGGTATTTTTCTTCTCCATATTAGTTTGCTATTCAGGCATACTCCTCAATATTCAGCGGCTGCTACTTAGTGTTGCGTCCGTCGCTGCTCGACGCCCTCAATCCGCTCTCTCTACCTCTGTGGTGACTCCCTCCGGGTCTGATGGACAGCTAGCTGCCGTGGCGTCTTCTTGTCATCTCCCTCCGGCGTCCCCAGATCGGCTCTACGCTGCGGATCCGTCATGTTGCCTGATGACGTAGGGCGCGCGCGCACTCCGATTGATGTACCAGCAAGGGCGCGAACCTCGGGGGCGTCCCCCTGAGATGACGTCATCCGCTTCCAATATAAAAGGTCTCAGTATTCACTAACGAATCAAGTTAGCAAGGGGATTGCTTCGGCTTTTCTCCCAAGCTACTCTGCTTCCTCGGACTTACCAGGGGTACCCGCTCCTGAACACTCTGAAGATTCTCTACCGCTTGGAAGCTATCGCAGATACAGACTTTTGTGAGTTACCTTCACTCTCTCAGAGCTTTCCCTGGAACCAGGGCCTAACCCTTTCCAGCTACTGAGCTTCCTTAAGACCTTATGTGAGTTTTGTCATCCAGTTCTGGCTATGAACACAGCATACCCTGTCTACTCACTATCTATAGTTTCTCTACAGCTCAGCAACCCTGGGATCGCTGTTCCAGTACCTGAGGGACTTCAGCCCTGCCGGACATATCAGCTCATTACTGCCACCTCTGGTGGTTCTACTAACCTGTCTAATAAAAAAAAATCTGTGTCTGTCTCCATACCAAAGCCTAGCCGGTGGTCCCTCTCAGGATATCCTCCTGGGGGCGCAGTCATCTGCCATCGGCCCAAGGATCCACCTATCTACATTCCTCTACATCTGAGTGCCCTCTCCAAGCACTCCGCTGGTAACAGATTGCTACTTCTTCCCCATCAGGAGTCTTCAACAACAGATTCATTACAGATTAGGGATGTGAATCGTTTTTTGACGATTTAAAATATCGTCCGATATATTTTAAATCGTCAAAAATCATTAGAAGCGCGATACAATAGGAATTCCCCCGATTTATCGTCAAAAATCGTAAATCGGGGGAAGGGGGAGGGCGGAAAAACCGGCACACTAAAACAACCCTAAAACCCACCCCGACCCTTTAAAATAAATCCCCCACCCTCCCGAACCCCCCCAAAATGCCTTAAATTACCTGGGGTCCAGAGCGGGGGTCCCGGTGTGATCTTTTACTCTCGGGCCTGCGGTGCGTTGTAGAAATGGCGCCGGTGCCACCTTTGCCCTGTCATATGACAGGTCAAAGGTAGCGCCGGCGCCATTTTGTTTTTTGTCCCCCGACATCAGGAGCGTAGGAGATCGCTCCCGGACCCCCGCTGGACCCCCAGGGACTTTTGGCCAGCTTGGGGGGGCCTCCTGACCCCCACAAGACTTGCCAAAAGTCCAGCGGGGGTCCGGGAGCGACCTCCTGCACTCGAATCGTTTTGCCGTACGCTGGACCCCCGCTGGACCCTGGGGGTCCAGCGGGTGTCCAGGAGCGATCTCCTACGCTCCTGATGTCGGGGGACAAAAAACAAAATGGCGCCGGCGCTACCTTGGCACCGCAGGCCCGAGAGTAAAAGATCACACCGGGACCCCCGCTCTGGACCCCAGGTAATTTAAGGCATTTTGGGGGGGTTCGGGAGGGTGGGGGATTTATTTTAAAGGGTCGGGGTGGGTTTTAGGGATGTTTTAGTGTGCCGGTTTTCCCGCCCTCCCCCGATTTACGATTTACACGATATTTACAAAAACAAAACCGCGACGATCCGATTCCCTCCCCCCCAGCCGAAATCGATCGTTAAGACGATCGATCACACGATTCACATCTCTATTACAGATTCCTACTCCGTAGTCTAAAACCTAATAGACTGTTTACTACTCCCTCTTCAGGAGCTGATCATAACAGATTGTTAACTCCTCCCTTCCGCAGGAGCCGATTCATAACAGATTGCTAACTCCTCCCTTTACAGGAGCAGATTCATAACACTTAGCCAGATAAATCCCTATTTATACGGCTAAGTAGCATTAAATATTGGCCTCTTCAACCATGTTAAAGTGAGTGATCACATGTATATATTACATTATATACAATGAGTCATGCAAGCTCTCTGCTTAATCTTGTAAATTTATAAAGGTCATTTCTTCAAAGAAAGAGATAAACGTCTACAATGTCTTTCTTGTAATTAACGAAGCGTAATAAGTCAAAAAGCATCAGTCATAGCAAACTTCAAGAATAATTTGGTAAATTCACAAAACTAACAAAAGAAAAAGCAGTATCATCCTCAAATACACCTCTCTTCCCCTACATGGCCAGCATTTACCTTTCAAGGAAAGGTAGGAAAGTGTTGGAGGCACTGTGGCTAAGTGGGATACTAGACACACGTTTTCTGGAAATGCCCTCTCACTAAAAGGTGAATTTTAAAAGCTCTATGTGCACCAAAGCCGGGAGATATGCTCATGACTGGGATGCACACCGTGCAGATTTTAAGAGGCCCGCAGCTACACGTGTATCTCCCTGTACACGGATAAAAAAGGTTAGGCGAAAAAGAGATGAGACGGGGGCGGGGTCTGGGCGGGCAGCCATGAAGTCAGTTATGTGCACTAGCATGTTATAAAATCAGCATGTTCATGTGCCTCAGCCGGCAAATGAACGCACATTTGTGCATGCACATCAGTTTGAAATTTACCGTCCCAGAGAATCTTGGGAGAAAATACTAAAAACCATGAGGGATGTCATTGCAGATGCTTCTACTGTGAGTCCCTTATATAAAAAGTCTGGCATGTACCCTCCTGAGGAGTGAATTTTAAAAGCGCTGCTCATGCTAAAAGGCCCATATATACAAGTATCTGGGCCGCACGCAAGCAACACATATTTTAAAAGCCACAAATTACGCGAGGATATGGGCGAATGCGAATTTTAAAAAAAGGGGATGGAGTTAGAGCGTATTGAGAACATTCTGCGGCGGACCCAACAGTTAAGTACATAAATCCATATTTTAATGTTTAAACTGTTTATTAAATGAACCATAATACAATACTAATCGTGCATGCCATTGTTTCTCACTCACTCCACACAAATACTGCATAAGCTTTTGCTTATAACATTTTCACCCCAAATGCCATAAAAAAAAAGACAAGCCGTAATTACAAATAGAATTTCCCCCTCCCCCCACCCAATTCCAAATCTATTGAGACGCCAGTCCTAGAAATGTCATATGACATGTCTTCATCCCATGCTGGTTGGCGAAGGATAAGAGAATCCACTAGAGATGGATATCATTCACCACCAAACTCCAGATTCTTGCTGGAAGTATCTACCAAACCTCTAAAAAAAAAAAAAAAAACAACTTTACGTTTAAATGAACTACCCACTGCTTCTTTTTCCATTAACTTTCCCCCTCCTTCAGTTCTACTTTCCTTCAGTACTGAAAAGCATTTATCCACATCAAAAGGATGGAGCCTCTACAGGCTTCCCCATGATGAGAACACTCTTCTCCACAAGACAAGCTTTGTGTATAAGAGGTCTAGTACCCTTTCCCCTTACTTGAAAAGATATAGGCTCATAAAAAAGACCCCCCTCTATAGCAAGTACAATATCTTGCCCCATTATGGATTTGAGAAAAATGTGAATTCCACCTCAAAATTTAGCAATTACCTCGCATGTCCAGAAACTATGTCCCAGTGTGCTCCGGGTTACTTTGCATCTCCGACATAAATCTGTGTTTGCAAATCCAGAGAGGTAAGCATGAACAGGATAAATATACGCCCGTTTTAAGAATTTATACTGCATCTCTCTCAAATCAGCATTTGCAACAAGAGCGGTAATATGCCTGAAAGTAGAATGCAAATGTACGTCCTTAAGGGTAAGAGGTAAATCTCTCTTCCATTTATCCACTAATGCATTATAATCCCACCATGGCTGTATCAGTAATAAAGATTTGTATAAGAGAGTTATTGTCACCCTTGCAAATTCCTCACTTCTAAAAAAAACTCCTTCAATTTGTCACAGAAAACATCTAAGAGCTGTGAAGAGTTTAAGCTCATTACATAATGTCTGATTTCTAAGTAGGCAAAGTAATCACATGCTGTGAAATTATGAGATTGTTTAAGAGCTTGAAAGGACCATATCGTTCCATCCACAGCTATCAACTAAGAATTAAATATCTTACATTGCATTCCCAGAACAAAATTCCGGTTTCCTTGTATCGGCAGATAAAGAGAGACGTCCAAAAATTGATTCAATGTTTCACATCATTTCTGCCACTCTTTCCCAACTGTTACATATTGTGTACTAGTTTTCACCAAAGGCGGCAATTCTATTGCCCTTGCATGAAACATATAGTGCAAATGAAGGGGAGAAGCTAAAGGCTTCTCAATTGCCACTGAGGTATATAAATTTGTATCCCAAAACCAATCTTTCAGGTACTTTAATTTACATGCCCAGTTATATTTCTATGTCAGGAAATACCAAACCACCATTTGCCCAAGAACTTGTCAGATGTTTTATGGAGATTCTAGGTCTGCCTCCTCACCAGAGAAATTTAGAGACCGCCCTAAATAAGAGTTTGAAATCTTTTTGCAGAAGAGTCAGGGGAAGCAATTGAAATACATACAGCCATTTAGGGAATAGGACCATTTTGTAGAGATTAATTCTACCAATCAGTGATAAAGGAAGCGAATTCCACATGAGCAATTTTGGTTTTGTTTGTGTAAGCAAGGGTGCAATGTTCCATCTATATAAATTCGTACGGTCAACAGAGAGAATTTAAAAGAACCCTCCAACCACCTAAGTTGGAAGTCACTGTTCCATACAGTTTGAACTGAAGGGAAGGTTGCAAGGGCTTCTGATTTTTCTAAATTCAATGTAAATCCCAAAATCTCACTAAACAAAGAAAATTCTCTCAACAACTCTGCAAGGGAGTTAATCGGATTAGTAAAATGGACAAAAATATAATCTGTAAATGTGTCCACTTTGAACTCAAAGCATCCCAGGAAGACCCCTTTGATATTACCTGAGACTTGTATGTGTCAGAGCAGGGTATCTAGAGAAAGGACAAACAAAAGAGGAGAAAGGGGACACACCACTGCCGAGTTCCTCTTTGTATCCCAAACTCTTCTGTCCAAACACCATTGATTAACAAAGCTGCTGGGGGGATCTGAGTACCATAGTTTTATCACTTCTAAGAAGGCATCATGTAAGCCCACTCCTGGAAAAACAGCAAACAAGTAGCTCCAATCCACTTGGATCAAAAGCCTTCTCTGCATCAAAGCTCCCTAGCAGTGAATCCACAATCCACTAGGGAGGCTAGTATTTTTCTTATATTAGTCACTGAGTATCTCTCTCTTACAAAACCTACTTGGTTATCAAGAATCAACCCAGGAAGCATAGGAACCAACCTCTCTGCCATAATCTTGGCAAGCAGTTTTATATCAAAATTGAGAAGAGATATATTGTAATGCTCGACTATTGTAATGTTTTGTTCCTTTGCCTACCACAGAAAACACTGCAAGCTCTCCAATATGTTCAAAATTCAGCAGCAAGAATTATCTCGGGAACTTCTTTACAACAACACATTACCCCATTACTCATGTAATAACACTGGCTTCCAACAGTCTGGCAAATAAAGTTCAGGGTTCTAATTTTCATTTTTAAAGATATTAATGGGTTTGTTTCCCCAGTTTTTAATGTGGACCTGAAACTATATCAAACCCATGCGGTCACTAGGGTCTGCCTCATAATTATTATTGGAAGTTCCCTCCTTTAGATTTACATGACTAGACAAATCGTGTGAACGGTTATATATGATTCAGGATCCTTCTTTATGGAAATCAAAAAAGAAATTTCTCTCTTAAAGTTTAGAAAGTTGATAAAATCCTTTTTTAACCAGGCTTATGATGTTATATAGACCATTGTTTTTCATCAGTATATGTTAAATCCATATGAAGGATCGATGGTCCCATACCACTTAAACATTTCTCGATGTTACATTTTGATGTTGACTCAAGCCAGACTATATTTTAGGGACTAGTATAGGTATGGTTTCATTTGATACTAAATTTTATTTTCTTTAAATTGACAGCATATTTATTCAATATTTTCATTAAAGAGGTAATATTGTATGCCGATTAATATAGCAGTTAGTTGGCAATTAGAGGTGTCTTTATAAATCAGAGGTGTATTGATAAATTTTATACAGCAAAAGTGATTTATAAAATGTTGACGCAGCTAATTGGTAATCTGCAATGTACTTAATTTTTTGTTATTGTTTTTATGGTTTTTTTTAATTTTGTATCTATGATTCTATAATATGTTTTAACTATCATGTTTATGTTTAATTTTTATGACTATTTTATGTTAAATCACTTAGTAATTGATAAGTGGTATGTAAGTCTATTAAATAAATCAATAAATATAGGCCTATATGACTTGGCCTTACTCAAATCTTTATCTGGTTTAGGGATTAAAGTAATTATAGCCTAACTGGTGTCGTATTTAAAATGTTCCAGCTTCAAAAAAGTGGGTGTACATGGCAGTCATACGAGCAGCTAAGTATCCCCTATACAACTTATAAAATTTTCCCCTGAAGCCATCCAGCCCCCGGGCCTTGTAAAGTTTGGCCTGCTGAATCCTCAGCTCTATTATATGACAAGTAACTGGAGCATTTTAACACTCTAGCTGTGCCTCCATTATCTGGGTCACAGCAATATTACTTACCAAAGCGAGTTTTTTTTAGTGATAGTAGGTCAGAGTGTTTTGTTATCCAGTAGGAGTACCTCAAGTTTATGCTTTGTCAGCAGCCCTTTTCAACATATATATGCGTTCTTTGGACAGCTTTTATCTTCTTTAGGTTTTTTATATCATTAATATGTTGACGTTGTGCAATTTTATGTTCCTAGTTGTGAAGTTAATATCTTTCCAGTGGAGAAAGTTTTTAAGGGAATGAATATAATTAAGTCATGGATGTCGACGAACAACTTAGTGTTTAATTGTAGTAAAACAGATTCTTTGGTTAAGAAGAACTGGAGCAGTATTAAAGAAACCAAATGTTGTTTTTGATGGGGTACCAATAGTATTAGAAGAAGAAATGCGAAATTAAGGTGTGCTCTTAGATCCCCATCTAACATTAAGATCTCAAATCAGAAAGGTATCAAAAATCTCTCTTTTTTAAACTTTGGTTAGTTTACCCTTTTCACCGATATGTATCATTTCAGGATTTTCGTATTCTAGTTCAGTCATTGGTCCTTTGCAATCTCGATTATTATAATTCATTATATTTGGGTTTACCTAAATATCTTACCCATGTTCTTGATTTAGTTCAGACTGCAGCTGTTAGAGCAATTTATGGATTGCCATGGGGTACTAGTATTACCCCTTTTAAAAAAGAATTGCATTGGCTTCCAATGGCTGAAAGGATTAAATTTAAAGTTTTATCACTGATCCATAAAGCACTTTTCAAAGAAGATTTCTGTTTAAAACAGAGGCTTTCAAAATATACTTTCTTACATTCTTTGAGATCTCAGAACCAAAATTTGTTAGTGGTTTCTTAAATATCTCAATTTAAGCTTCAGGAAACAAGGAATAAAGCATTTTCAATACTGTGCTTCAATTGTGGAATTCCTTACCTTATGATGTGCTTAGTGAGCAGGATTATTTGAAATTTTGAAAGAAAGTAAAAGCTGCTTTGTTTAATTAGTATTTGATTTATATTTGTTTTATTGCTATTCTTGTTTTATGAAAATTGATGTTTACTGTTTTATTTTATGTATTCATTTTAATGTGTATGTTTTTTGTAATCTGTTTTGAACACTTTGGAATTAACAGAATAGAAATTGGTAAATAAATAACTATATTGCTGATGAGATCTGGGCTAACAGGTTCCTTAGTATATAGTGTTCAAAAGCACTTCAGAAACACTTCATGTATTTGCTTATTTATATTTACTAATGTTCCTTACGAGTTTCTAACTGCTGCAATAAATTGTTGTCCCTCTTTTTTTAATCATGGAAGCCAATAACTTGCTAGACTTACCATATTCCCATATTGGAAGAGCTTAAATTTATTGCAAAATAGGGATTTCTTTGTTCTCTGGTGGATACGTACCGAATCCATCCTATGTGTAGCTAAAATTGCCTTAAGCTTCTGGATTTCTTTTTCTACTTACTTACATTGGTGGTCAGCCTGATGGCCTTGCTGTGAGAAGAGGTAGGGAATGAAGACCCGATGCAGAGGGGTGAGGAAGGGTCATCAGCAGAAATCGGCAAGAGGCCTTTAGTTGGGGTGAGGCTACAGCGGGATGTCTGCTGGCTGCCTTCCGTGGCAGAGACAGGGTAGTGCAAGAGAAGACTACTGGAGAGTTTCCGCTCCTGCGGTAGTGAAGGGGGGCAGGAGCAATTACACAGAGATCGGCAACACTGAGGGGAAAGGGGAAAAAATAAAAATGTAGGCCCGTAGAGCCACGGCTGCAACCTCGGGGACAAAAAAATATAAGAGAGAAGGATAGGTCCCTGGAACCGCAGCTGCAGCCACCGGAAAAGCAAAAAAAAAACAAAACGCAGAGGGAGGTCACGTGATGTGGTGAGCTGAGGAAGACGTGCTTTCCGGGGCTCTGGGCACTTTCCCCCTCATCGTGCGAAAATCAGCGCCATCAGCACTCCACATCTTAAATTGTTTCACAGAAACTGAAGAGCATATGTCCATAGATAGATTTATGCACAAATCTTCTTGGACGATGCCCTTGGAGGGGGGTAAGAAAGAAAAAGAGAGAGCGAAGCCTATCCCCGAGAAAATGGCCGCAGAGGAAGGAGATTCGCCGGACTCCACCTTCACCTTGGCTTCTCTCGATCTGTTTACTGAGAAGGTAACTTCTGCAGTAGTCGCGGCTCTGGACCTTAAACTTTCCATTTCAGTCCAGATCGTGGAACTCAAAAGCTCGTTAGCTGAGATTCAACCACAAATGTTCTTATGCTCTTATGACCGGATATGATGGAGGGTCAGAGAAGTAGCTTGGAGGATGATGTAACTGCCTCAGCAGCACAAATTGCCAAGCTTGAAAAGCAGCTGGGAGCACAGGTGGAAAAATTAGAAGACCTGGAAAACAGGTCGCGTAGAAATAACATTCAGTTTCTGGGGCTCCCTGAATCTATCCTAGATGCTAACGGCCGGAATTTAGAAGGCCTGCGTGCGTAAATCCCGGGGTTTATGCACATGGCAGGTGAATTTTCAAAGGGGCCTGGCCACATGCATAAACCCTGGTATGCGCACAACTTCTGGGCCTCTTCGAAGGGGCGGGCCAGGGGGACAGAGAGGGGCAGGGTGGGACGGAGGCCAGCGGGACAGTGGCCATTAGTCGCTGACCCGGGGAAGCACATGTCGGCAGCCAGCCGGCACATGTAAATTACTTCTGCTCCCAAGGAGCAGCAAGTAATAAAACCAAAAAACTGAGCCAAGACGGTTTAGTTTTAGGGGGTGGGGAGGAGAGGGGAAGAGGAAGGAAGGTTAGGCAGGGGGTTAGGAAAGTTCCCTCCCAGTCCACTCCTTAATTGGAATGGACTGGGAGGGAACTAGGGAAGGCCCGATATGTCATTGCGCGGAGTTTGTGAAATTACACCCCCTCTTGCTCGCGCGGATTATAAAATCTGGGGGGGGGGGGGGGTGTGTGTGCACGTAGCTACCCGATTTTATAGCGTGCGCATGTTATAAAAATCGGCACGTCCGTGTGTGCGTCGGGAAGCATGTGCACATTATAAAATCTACCCCTAATTTGGCAGGATTTCTGGAAACTTGGTTGCTGGAAGTCTTAGAGCTTCCGTCCCTGTCAGATTCCTTCAAAATAGAGTGCGCTCATAGATTAGGGGGCCAGCGAGACGGGTATCCAAAACCGAGAACTTTTATCACTCGGATACTGAAATGGGCGCACAAACAAGAGATCAAGCGGGCTTATCGTTTCAAAAGAGACATTGAGTTTCAAGCTGTACAAATCCAATTGTTTCACGACTATTCGTTGCAAGTCTCTCAGCGTCATAAAGCTTTCAACCCAATTTGTACTGCCTTGGCAACCAAGCAGGTGAAATTCCTCCTTCAATTTCCAGCCAATACTACTCACATTTTTGAAGATCTTCAACTGGCTAAAGCCTTTTTGGATGGTCTACCATAGTGGGCATATATTTTCCTTTGTGTATTTCTGGGTTTCCAGTTGTGTTATTTGTTCTGGTTCAACTCATTTTTGCAGTTTTCTCTATGAGTTTTCATTTTGTCCTTTTATGGGTTACTAATAAAGCTTGGGTGTCGAGACGTGAAAGGAGCATCAAAATCTTGCGAGCTCTGGAATTAGGCAGCATTCACGCCGAATTGCCTGCATGTTGCAGATGACGCACCCTCTTGTTAGCAAACAGCGTCTTCTAGAGGACAGTGCATTCGTTAAGTCTCTGTCAGCATGCTGCATAGACCGATACTCAGGATCTTCAGCACATTAGCCATCAGTTCAGGAATTTCGGTCTGGCTGGTCTGTGTGGGCTTTTTTGACTTGGTCACTTCTGATGGGTCTCTGGCAGGTGTTTCCCAAGTTTTTTCTGATCACCTACTCAGCATACAATGACCATCAGAGCGGGTAGTTTTACTGGAGATGATTCACGTTAAAACTGTGCAAAAAAAACCAAACAACTGAGTTCTAGCTCCTGTTGGCGATGGGCCCCGTCTTCCAACCTTGTCGTATTGCTATTTTGTTTTCATTCTTTATGTAGGGAGGAGCTGCAACTGAGGCGACTCTTGGAGTTTATTCAACATCTTTGCTCCAGAAGGGACTCTTCTGCTTGTTGCAATTAAGAATATTAATAGACCTCATCTATGAACAACTTATGTTATCCTTTGTGTTGGGGGTGCATGGCTGTCCTTACAACCCTTATGTTTCTTTCCAACCCATCTATTTGGGGATTTTTTCTTTATTGAATATATATGTAGATATGTTTATATTTTTCAGGGCCTAGTTAGTTCTTTCTATCCAGTTTATTGATCTTTTCTTGGGAGAAAATGCCCACATATATCATAACATACCTCGCTTTCACTGAAATGTTTTGGGAAGGGGAGTTGGGGAGGGGGGATCACTGGATCTATGAGATTTCAGAGGATGCAGATCAAATTTGGTTGGTAGGTTTTCTCATTATGGTTCTCCAAGGATGCAACTTTTCTGGGACCAGTCTCTTTTGGATTTCTGGCAAATCTAGCTGTTCTCTTACTTGGGATGTGGGACCAGGCTGGGAGACCCACTGCAATTTGAAGCATTATAGCTTTTCTCTCTATATTGAATTTCTCTGGGAACATGGGTGACCTGATTAGATTGGTTTCATTAAACGTAAATGGGCTAGGGGCACCTATCAAACAAGATTCTATAAGAACTCAAAAAGCACAGGGCAGATATTGTTTGTATTCAAGAAACCCACTTATCAGATATCAAAAATAATAAATTAAGAAGGGAATGGGTAGGTGCTTGTTTCTATTCAAAAGCTTTGGGTAAAAAGGCTGGGTGGCCATTCTTGTCCATAACAATACTCCCTTTCAAGTTCATAAGGAGATTAAGGACCCAGGGGGTCGGTTCCTGATCTTAGTAGTGACACTTAAGGGTAGGGAGGTAACCATCTGCAATGTTTATGGTTATAATGAATATGATCACTGGTTTTTTTGAGAATGTCACACATTTATTGTTTTTGAACAAGAAGGGCTGGCTTTTCATAGTAGGGGATTTTAATTGTGTACATGATACCTCCTTGGATAGGCTCCCCTCCCACAATGCGATGAAGGTCTCTGGGAAGAACACAGGTATTGCTGATCTCTGTCACAGTTTACAGGACTTAGATTATTGGAGAGTCCTTAATCCAACTTTAAAGGATTTTACCCATGTTTCCTGAGCGTACACCTCACTGTCTAGGATTGACTACATTTTAGGCTCCCATGACTTCTTTTCTCATGTTCACCATGCAATGATAGGTAACATGGGTGCTTCGGATCATGCTTCCATTTGGGTAGATTTTCATATTGCAGATCATGAGAGGGGCGCAGCTTTATGGAAGTTTCCATCATTCCTTTGGGAAGATAATGTTGCGACCGTCGCTGCCCGACATCTCCACTCTGCCCACCTTAGCTCTTTGGAGACTCCCTCTTTGGTTGATGGAAGTTTGGCTGCCGCGACATCATTTTGCCGACCTCCTCCGGTGTCCCCGAACCGGCTAGACGCTGCCTTCTGCCATGTTCTCCTGAGGCTTAAGGGCGAGCACGCAGCGCGGCTCCGACTCAAGTACCAGCTGTGGCGCAAACCTCAGGGGCGTCCCCCTGAGATGGCATCATCATCGCCAGATATTTAAGGTCTCTTGTTTTGCTAGCTAATCGAGTTAGCAAAGGGTTTCCTACCTAGCTGCCTCCAGGTATCGCTGCGGATGGGATTCGCTCTCCGCTTACCTTGCTACTCTGCCTCCTCGGACTTTACCAGGAGTACCCGCTCCTCAGGGACCTCGCTCTCTCTCTTGCTTTTCAGGTCACAGTCTGGAACTGCTACTCGCTCCTCCAGGGTCCACGTTCCCGGATCTGCTACTGAATATAACTTCTGCCAGGAAGTCACCACTGCCTACAACACCAGTGAGTTACCATCTCTCTCTCAGAGCTTTCCCTGGAACCAGGTCACTCCAGCTCCTGGGCTGTTCCAAGAGACTATTGTGTGAGTGTTACCATCAAGGTTCTGTTCCTGAACTCTGCGTACTCTGCCTACTCACTATCTCAGTTTCTCTACAGCTCGGCCATCCTGGGATCGCTGTTCCAGTGCTTGAGGGACTACAGCCCAGCCGGGCTCTTCCAGCTCATTATTGCCACCTCTGGTGGTTCTCTAAAACAGTTTAATAAAAGAACTAGTGTATGTCTGTCTCCCAACTCTGAGCCTGACCGGTGGTCCCTATTGGGATCTTCCCCCATGGGCGTGGTCATCTGCCACCGGTCCAAGGATCCACCCACAATTATCACAAATAATAACAGATAAGGATTTTAGAACATAAGAACATAAGAAATGCCATGCTGGGTCAGACCAAGGGTCCATCAAGCTCAGCATCCTGTTTCCAACAGAGGCCAAACCAGGCCACAAGAACCTGGCAATTACCCAAACACTAAGAAGATCCCATGCTTCTGATGCAATTAATAGCAGTGGCTATTCCCTAAGTAAACTTGATTAATAACAGTTAATGGACTTCTCCTCCAAGAACTTATCCAAACCTTTTTTGAACCCAGCTACACTAACTGCACTAACCACATCCTCTGGCAACAAATTTCAGAACTTAATTGTGCGTTGAGTGAAAAATAATTTTCTCCGATTAGTCTTAAATGTGCTATTTGCTAACTTCATGGAATGCCCCCTAGTCCTTCTATTATCCGAAAGAGTAAATAACTGATTCACAGCTACTCATTCAAGACCTCTCATGATCTTAAAGACCTCTACCATATTCCCCCCTCAGCCTTCTCTTCTCCAAGCTGAACAGCCCTAACCTCTTCAGCCTTTCCTCATAGGGGAGCTGTTCCATCCCCTTTATCATTTTGGTTGCCCTTCTCTGTACCTTCTCCATCGCAACTATATCTTTCTTGAGATGCGGCAACCAGAATTGTACACAGTATTCAAGGTGTGGTCTCACCATGGAGCAGATACAGAGGCATTACGACATTTTCCGTTTTATTAACCATTCCCTTCCTAATAATTCCTAACATTCTGTTTGCTTTTTTGACTGCTGCAGCACACTGAGCCAACAATTTTAAATAATTATCTATTATGATGCCTAGATCTTTTTCCTGGGTGGTAGCTTCTAATATGGAACCTAACATCATGTAACTACAGCAAGGATTATTTTTCCCTATATGCAACACCTTGCACTTATCCAAATTAAATTTCATCTGCCATTTGGATGCCCAATCTTCCAGTCTTGCAAGGTCCTCTTGTAATGTATCACAATCCGCTTGTGATTTAACTACTCTGAATAATTTTGTATCGTCCGCAAATTTGATAACCTCACTCGTCGTATTCCTTTCTAGATCATTTATATATATATTGAAAAGCACTGGTCCAAGAACAGATCCCTGAGGCACTCCACTGTTTATCCTTTTCAACGGAATTTTCAAACTAAATGGGAACAGTTTGCCTTAGATAATGCTGCACATGTGGACTCCCCTGGGCTCTTTTTGGAGATCAGTAAAGAGGTTCTTCGGAGGGAGATTATTACTTTTGTGAAAGGCAGGAATGCCAGATTAAATAAAATTATTTTGAATTTGGAGACAAAATTAAAGGTAGCCAGGGATAGAACGATACACAATCTATCTCAGACTACTAATCCTGAGTACCTTTCTATCCTTGAGAGTTTGAACCTCTGCCTCTACCAATGTGTACAACGAATGTTACAGTTTTCCGAACATCATTTTTTCCACTTTGGAAACAAAGCAAGCAAACTATTAGTGAACACAGTATGGATCTGGAAAGGGAGGACATACATTGAAAAGCTTTGTTCCCCCCAAGGGTCCTGGGTTACAAGGAACTCCTACATTTGTGATATTCTCCGCGGGTTCTATAAAAATCTTTATTTTGACGATAGGGTGGAGGGGATCTAAAGAGGAAGATTTGTTTTTCCAAAATCTTCAGTTACCCAAAATCTCAAAGGGTCACTTGGAATTTCTCAATTGACCGAAATATTAAATGTCAACGCCGCAAGCAAAACCTGTAAAGTGCCAGGCCCAGATAGGTTATCATATGTTTACTATAAACTATTGAAAGATTCTGTTATGGTCCCATTGCAAGCTTTCTTTCATGATGCTATACAGCTGGATTCTGTCCTGTGGGGAATTAACATAGCACATATTACAGTTTTAGCAAAACTAGGTAAGGATGCTACTTTACCTGCCTCATACAGGCCCATTTCTCTACTTAACTGGGACTTGAAGATTTTTGCAAACATTCTAGCAGACAGGATGAGCCTCATTCTTCCTTCTATTATCTCCACCCATCAAGTCGGATTTGTCAAGGGAAGGATGCCAGGGACCCATATTATTATTTATTTATTTATTTAAATTGGTTACAGCAATGATTTACTGTAAAAATAAGGGAATCCCCGCCATAATGGTTAGTTTTGATTCTGAAAAAGCTTTTGATAGGGTCTCTTGGCCATATCTGTTTTCAGTGCTTGACAGATTGGGGTTTAGCAGGGCTATTTTACAGAGTATCTCTCTTCTATATGATCACCCAGAATCAATTATTTTGGCGAATGGAGGGAAATCTGTTCCTTTCCCTATCCATAGAGGAGTTAGGAAGGGCTATTCTCTCTCTCCACTTTTGTATTTACTTTCCATTGATCCCCTGTTAAAGATGATTGCTGAAGACACACCCATATCTGTCCTGGAAGTAGGAGGCATTTCCTTTAAAATTGCAGCATTTGCTGATGATGTTTTAATTTTCCTTACCTACCCTAATATCTCGCTATTTCAAGTTTTGGCCTATCAAGACCAGTTTGACGCTTTTGCTGGGCTTAAAATGAATCAGGATAAGTCGGCGGCTTTAGATATATCAGGGAACTTATGTTAGAATTGGAATGGGGCCTTTCCTTTAAGGTTGGTCAATTCTGAAATGAAATACTTGGAAGTTTGGATCCTTGTAGATATGCAATCCTTATATAGGGTTAATGTTCAGTCACCCTCATGATCTATGGGCTAAATTGCCCAAATTTACAACATTATAACTTGGCCTGCATGCTCCAAATTAAGCGAGACTGGCTCCTTTGTTCCTCTCATTTCTCACCAAATGACCATTTACAGGCGTGGTTGGGAGTCTTTTCTCTCTCTACTATTTTACAAGTCAATTGATGTGCTAGTATGAAAGAATTAAATTCTCTCTTAGTAGTTATTTCCTGTAGGCAAGTGTGGCATTCTTTATGAATTCTGACTGGCCAGTCAGGAAGCCTCTCCGCTCATTTGGACATTTGTGGAAATCCTTGGTTTCCCATGGGGATGGAACCCGGGGTGTTGAAGCTCTGGAAACACAAAGGCCTCGCCAGTATTTGTCAAATGTTTAATGTTAACACAGGGGTCCTTTGTAGTTTTCAAGATTTACAATGATCTTTTCAATTACCTCAGAGACTTTTTTGCCTTTTTGCAAATTCGCCACTATATCTCTTCGCTTCTTTTCAAGAATCTCAAGTTAGGTTTCAATGGCCAACTGGACACCGATGTTCAAGGGAAGATGGGAAGAAACCCTCCTGTGTTAAATTTTCTAAGGCCCTGCTTCTTTTGGAAGATTCTAAGGAGTATTAGGAGGTTATAGTGAGGTGGTGTCGCTGGCCTGAAGTAAAACTGACAAATGCAGACCTTTACTACTATTTTAACCATATACTGTACTGGAGATTTCAGAAAATGTTATTTTGTGTGAGACACAATTCAAATTTATATGGCAGATGTATATTTCACAAACACAGGCATTTCATTTCAAAGCGTGTAAGTCCCCAATCTGTGAGAAATGTGAAGCTAGACGTAATGATTCTAAGCATAGCTTTTGGAATTGTCCTCTAATAAGAGCTTTCTGGCCTGCAGTTCTCACTAGATGCTGGGTATTCCTCTACCAATGAATTTGCATTTCTGGCTATTGGGTCTATTTAACCATTTTTCTTCGAACCTTACTAAACCTCAAATTATGTTCCTGGCGGGAATCATAGCTAACAAGGTAATCCTAGCCCATTGAATTGGCAAGCCCCCCCTCCCCCCCCCCCTTTATAGAACTCCGGTTCCCTTTTCGAAATACTATCTCCACTGTGACTAGAACATAGTTCTGAAGATATATCTGGAGGTCCAAGAGGATTTACTGTAAATTCCTCGGTTTCTCTTTGAATTGACTCCTGCAGTCCCTGCCATCCCTTGTATTTCTTTTTCAGAGGGACATTAAAAGGGAGGGGTTGGATTGGGGGGGGGGGGAAGGTTTAACGCCACATGTTGGCTCACTTCACTTTGTCCTTTGATGTTTCTTAATATTTCTGTTTATTAATTGCTTCTGTTGTTATAAATGATGAAAACCCCAATAAACAAATTATAAACCCCCCCCCCCCCCCCCCCGAAATCAGTGGAGAAGCCTCGGCAGGGGTCAGAATGGCCTGCTGTGGGGCCAGGTGTTCATCACAGAACTGGGGCCACTGACAGTATGCCCGAAACCTTGACAGGCCAATCCACCCCGGTTTAGGGCCGATAATTATGCTTTCATGGAAGGAGCCACAGTGCATGGCCCTTGACCAAGGACCACTGCTGCAACGGCTGAGCTAAAGTTGGAAAGGATATAAAATAGTGGCAAATGCTCTGTAATTGCATATCAGAGCTCATGGTGTTCTATCCCAATATAGTAGCTGGTTTCTATTTAACTGGAGGTCAAATGGAGCAAGAGGAAACTGCTGAGCCAAAAAATACATTAAAAATGTTTGCATATACAATAAGAAATATTGTTCAATAAGAACTATCAACTAATAGAGCAAAGAAAAAGCAAATATTTTTAAACATATATATGCACCACATGGGTTGCACAGATAAACTAATTCTTAATTCTGTTTTATTCATATTCTGCTTTTTGCACTTTTTTCAGTGCTTCAAAGTAGATTACATTCAGGGACTGTAGGTATTTCCCTATCTCCAGAGGGCTTACAACCTAAGTTTGCACCTGAGGCAATGGAGGGTAAAGTGACTTGCCCAAGGTCACAAGGAGTGATAGCGGGACTTGAACCCAGGTCTCCTGGTTCTTAGCCTACTGCTCCAAACACTAGGCTACTCCTCCACGTCATCTACTTCTTTCAAACTCATACATGCATTAAAATTGTCAGTATAGTTTTTTCACAAAAGATGAAGGAGTTTTGCAGCTCACGAAGATTATTATGATTGGTCTGCTTGCTCAATGTTTTTTAATTGATTCTGAGTCTCTAAAAATGCTGAATTGATGTCAATTGTTTCTTCACCTGTTTGTTAATACAGAAAAACAAGTTTGTTTACTGTAAACGGTGTTTCCATAGATAGCAGGATGAATTAGCCATGCTGTCTTGGGATATCCTCCTACCGCCTCGAGGCAGAGCTTCTCTCATAGACTATAGAGCTTTTGCTCTGTGTGGTTGAGTGCATCTTCCCATACGATCGTCCATTTTCTCAGTCCATAACATAGCGTATCTAGCAAAGTGGTGCTCTGGAAGGCTGTACAGAGAGCTGGGCGGGTCTGCGTGGCTAATTCACCCTGTTATCTACGGAAACACCGTTTAAGGTAAACAAATTTGCTTTTCCCCCATTGATAGCAGGGCTGAATTAGCCATGCTGTCTTGGAGTCCCCAGCTTAGGCTTGCCATGTACGCATATTAAGTAAGGTGTGGGCTCCTCAGTCAGACACTAAGAGTCTTGCATGCACAGCCCGCTCCTGAGGCGGACAGCCTCACTTCCTTATAGCAGAAGCCAACATTGCCAAACCCAGTGCCGCAACCGAAGATGCCTGCTGGTTCAGACAATAATGTGTCGTGAAGATATGCAGAGATGACAATGTAGCTGCTTTACAAATGTCCAGCAACAGCACCATATGAAGATGCGCCATGGAAGCAGCAACTGCTTGAACTTGGTGTGCTCTAGCTTTGTCTGGAAGCATTGCTGACTGCTTCGTGTAACAGAAGTGAATGCAATGGGAAATCCAGCTTGGCAGAGTCCTTTTTGCCACTGGTAGTCCAGGGGCATTCGGATTGAAAGACACAAAGAGTTAAGAAGTCCTTATGTCAGTATGTGTCCTTTGTTTATAGTAAGCCAATGCTCTTTTGCAGCCTAATGTATGACGGAGATGCTCTCTCTCTCACTGCTGTGTGGCTTTGGGAAGAACATCCGAAACGTAATTGTCTGATTGAGGTGGAAAGCAGATACCCCCTTAGACAAGGTAACTTTGTTGTGGAAAAACTGTAAATATGGCGGGTAGTGAACCAGGGACTGAAGTTCACTGACCCTTCTTGCAGAAGTCACTGTGACTAGGAACACCACTTTCCAGGTAAGATATTTCATATGGCTACTGTCCATAGGTTCAAAGGGTGGAAGCATGAGTTGTTCCAATACTAGATTAAGGTCCCACAAGATCGCAGGCTTAGTCATTGGCAGTCTCAATCTCCAGATCCCCTTCATGAAGCGAGAATTCAGAGGATGATTCAAAACTGGAAGGCCATTGCATGGTTTATGATACACCGCAATAGCACTCACATGAACTCTAACTGAAGTGGTCACCAAGCCCGACTGGTAGAGAGTGTGTAGGTACTCTAGTAAGGTGAGCAGGAGAATGGATTTATATCTATTGCCCGGTACCAAGTCGAGTAAAGTTATCACTTCCCTCGCTAATTTTTTCTGGTAGAAGACTTTCATGACTATATTAGAATGTCCTCAACCCTGTCTGATAAATGTAGGTAGTTTAATACTGTCCTTTCAACTTCTATGCTGTGAGATGAAGTGATGAGTGCATTGGTGCAGCAACGTTCCCCCTTCCTTAGTCAGAAGATTCACACTGTCCCCCAATGGGACAGGAGGAGTGATGGTCAGCCGAACTGGACAGGCGTACCAAGGTTGTCTCGGCCACACCGGAGCAATGAGTATTAGGTCTGCAACATCCTCGATGCATTTCTGTACAGTCCAAGAGATCAGAGGGATTGGAGGGTAAGCATATAGAAGATGTCCCTGTCCAAGGAATGAGGAATGCATCTTGAGCAAATCATTCCTGGATTGGGTAAACGGAACAGAACACTCGAGCTCTCCTATTGCGCTTAGTGGTGAAGAGATCCATGTGAAGGAGACCCCATTTTTCAAAGAGGGTGTCCACCACACTGTGGCTTAGAGTCTGTTTGAGCGGGTGGAACACCCTGCTGAGCTGTTCAGCTTCAGTATTGTCAATACCGGTAAGGTAGGTCGGTTGCAGGGAGGTGGAGTATGTCTCTACCCACTCAAGGATCTGAACCGCCTCCTTACAAAGGGCCCACGAACCGGACCCTCCCTCTTTCTTTATGTAAAACATGCCACTTGATTGTCCATGTGAACCATGATGTTTTTTTCCCCCACAAGGGCGGCGAAAGTCAGAATTGCATTCCGAATCACTCCAAGTTCCAGCATATTTATCTGGTAGGCACTCTCCGCTGGCAACCATAGCCCCTGCATCTTCAGCTGGCCCAAATGCACCCCTCAGCCTTTTGTTGAAGCATCTGTTAGAACCAACTAATACGCCGGGCTCCAGAATAGGGCTCCCACCGAAAGGTTCGATGGTGATAGCCACCAAGCTATGTCCTTGCGCATGGCTCTTGTCAACAGCACTGTCTTATCTATGAGTTGAGTGAACTGAGTCCACTGAAACTTTAAACCCCACTGCAAGTGAATCATATGTATCTGGGTGTGTGGTACTATGTATATCGCTATTGCCATGTGACTCAGCAGGGTTAAACTCTGACGGACTGAGGGGCAAGCAGTACTTTAAAGTTGCAGTGCTAGCGAACAAAGGGTTTGTGCTCTGACCTTTGGTAGGAAGCCTTTCCGGCGACCATGTTTATCTGGGCTATGATGAACTGCAGGAGCTGTATTGGCTTTTCATTGTTATCACGAAACTGAATGTCTCTAAATAACTGATCATGTCCAGCAAGTGAGTCTGAAGAGAATTCACCTCTGAGGTTACCAGAAGTCAATCGTCCAGATAAGGGGACAGTTGAATCCTTTTCCACCTGAGGTGGGTCACTGCTACCACCAAGCACTTGGAAAAGACTCTCGGGGTTGACGTTAGACCAAAAGGGAGCATCTTGTACTGGTAATGGCGTCCACTGACTTGAAAACATAGATAACGCTAGGATGAAAGATGCATCGGAATGTGGGAATAAGCATCCTTGAGAGCTATTGAGCACATCCAGTTGTTGGGTTGTAGAAAAGGCAGGATGGACTTTAATGATGTCATCTTGAACTTTTCCCTTGGAATGAACATGTTGAGGGCTCGTAAATCCAAGATTGGGCGGACACCCCCTGATTTCTTGGGCATGAGGAAGTATTGGGAAAAGAAACCCATGTTGCACTTGTGAACATGTAGCACTTGGTTGGCATATTGCTGCAGTAGAGAGGACACTTCCCCCTGAAGAAGTGGTCCTGAGCGCAATTCCGCAGGCGTGGAAGCAGTGGGGTCCTCTTGAATTTCAGCTGATAGCCCTCCCAAATGATGATCAAAACCCAACAGTCCGATGTGATAGCCACCCATGAGACAAAAAATTGGGCTATCCAGCCTCCCACATACAGCAGCAGCAGTGGCCTGGCTATCCTCAAAAGCTCTGCGGCAGTTTCTGGGCCATATTCGCCGGTTGCCTCTGCCAGTGCTGCCCCTGGATCTATTTCTTGGCCGTGACTGTTGCGTCAGAGGTAGACCCTTGGGCTGAGGTGGGGTTGATGCAACCCGTAGGCAGGGACCTACGGGTCCCCACCATCAGCAGGTGGAGTGGGCTGAAGCTAGAGGCCATTGGAGCTTCACCTATACCAGCCCTCGTTCCCCTCCGGTTGAGCCTTTGGGTGCCAGGGCCAGTAGGACTTAGGTGGGCCTCAGAGTTAGCTAGAGATAGAAGGTAGTCCAGCCCAGAGACAGCAGCCGGTAGATGGTGTAGTTATATCCTGGACAGGATTCGGTACTGGAACTCAGGCGCCAAAGGAACAGTACGGAGCTGGAGGCGCCCAAGCAAAGGAAGGCCTAAGCCTTGTAAGTCCACGTCCAGAGAATAGACAAGGAGAGGTGTCACTGACGGGCAAGGATCGGAGCCGGCAGCAAAAGGAGGATGCAGCAAGCGGTGTAGAACTCTGGACACAGAGGAGTCTAGTGTAGTCGTTCAAAGAAAGGGTCAGGGCACGGAGAAGGCAGGTGTAGTCAATCAAACCAATGGTCCGGGCACAGAGAAGGCAGGCGTAGTCAATCAAAGCAATGGTCAGGGCACGGAGAAGGCAGGCACAGTCAGGCATAGCAAAAGGTCCGGGGCTGGAGAGAAGCTAAAGAGTAGTCAGGCATAGCAGAGGTCCGGGGCTGGAGAGAAGCTGAAGAATAGTCAGGCATAGCGGAGGTCAAATCCAAGAGTCAGTCCAACACATAGACAAACAGGAACAAGGAGAACAGGAACCCGGAACCACAGGAAACAGGAACACCACAAATACACAATTCAGAATCAGCAACAAGTACTCGGAATGCGAGGAGACCTGTTGCAAAGGCAACGCTATGGAGCGAGGCCTGAGCTTTTATACATTGAAAAGTCTGACATCAGCATCCAGGTCCGCGGCCAGGTTCCCACCATGGGCCCTTTAAAAAAACTAGTGGTGCGCGCGGCGCTAATGGCGGGGTCTCTCCATGTGCCATGCGGAGAGGTTTGACGAGCAGGGACATCTTGGCTGGCAACACTGGGTAGCGTGGCAGGACCGGAGGCACTGGAGGGGACCAGAGGTCGGAGCTGGTGGGCCACCGCCACCAGAAAAGAGGAGCCAGGCCCTGGAATCTGTCTGAGAAGGTGAGAGGGCTGCGCCATGGGGCTGCCGCACGCGGCATGCTGAACAGTGATGGCTGTGTTTGTTGTCTGGGCTGAGAAAATTCCTGCGTCCGGTAAAGAGTATATTGTCAAAACGGGTGTCTCTGATAGATGAACTTCCGGAAATTTGGGTAATACCTCTTGGAAGCAGATGGTTGTTCCAACAGGGAAGCCAGAGACAGGACCACTACATTTTGTTTCTTCAGCTGCGAGACTGTCTCCTGCAGCTTATCTCCAAAGAGGTTATCCCCTCTACATGGAAGATCATCCAGTTTTTCATGGACATCTTCATGAATGGTGGTGGCTCACAACCAGGCCACCCTGTGAGCTCCTATGTCTTTGCTGATGTACAGGCCGATGTTTCAAAGGCTTCACAGATTGTGCAGAGGAGGTGATGAAATCCTTCTTCCATGTCTAGCAAGGAATGAGGCAGCACAGCATCTGTAAAGCCCCTGTCGAATTGAGGCTTGATGGACTGTAGACACTCATAGAGGTATTGAGTAATATAGAACTGATGCTGCTGGATCTTCACATTCAACATGACCTCCTGGAAGACCTTTCTGCTGAACTTGTACAGATAGTGATTGTCTTTCCCAAGCAGCGTGTTGGAATGGAGCCTACATTTCTTCGCCTTCATCATGGCCGATTCCACTACGATGGAGGCGTGTGGCAACTGTACCTGACCATAATACTGAGATTTTCTCATGCAATACTTCAGGTCAGTTTTTATGGAAATAGCAAGTCCCAAGAAGGGGGATTTCCAGGTCTTTTCCATGACTGCATCCAGCACCGCATGGGAAGGCAACGCCATAAGCTCAGACAGAGCCTCAAAAATCTTCAAGATGCCAAGAACATCCACCCTAGGATGTGGTATCTTTTTCATCTCCACTCTGAGCAGAACCCCCACCTTCTCTATAAACTTGGAGTAATACAGGTCCTCAGGTAGGGAGGACAGCTCCAGAGATTCCTCAGGTGGGTCCTGATGGGATGCCCATCAAAGAACCTGGAGAAGTAGGTGGGGAATCGAGTGGCTCCGAGCTTGGCTGTGGGTACAAATGCAGGCAGGATACCCTCTCCTCCCTTGGACTATGTTGTTGAGCAGGGGATTCACCTCATACAGACAACTCCTCCAACGATGGGCTCAGAGGTGGACGCTTCCTATTCCCTGATTCTAGGGAGGTGAAGAAATTGTTGAGAATTTCCGAAATCTGGGACATTGTTTGGGAGGCCAGGCCCCCTTCTGTGGGGGTACGTTGCTCTTTTAATGCTATAGCTGCTGTGTTAGTATGCCTTTCCTTGGCCAAGGCAGATTGAGAGTGTTTGGCACCTGCAGGTACTGTAGCTAGGAGGATGTTGGAGGCAGCACCCTGTTCATAGTGTGCCGCAGGCTTCACCGTGCTGGACGGCTTGTATCTCTTCAACAATGGCTCTTGAAGCTGGGGTGAGTGCCTTTCTTCCGTGAGACCAATGACAGGTCTGAGTATACTCTGTGATAGCCCTGATGAGCCCATCGACAAGGGAGAATCCAAAAGCGTACCTACATCTGAAAATCCCATTTCCTGCAGTTCCTCCTGCATGAAGACCATCTGGGGGTCCCACCGAGTTTTTCGTGTTGACGAGGATGAAGCTGGAGAAGGCTTGCGCCGGTCAGATTCTGTCTGTGTCTTTCAGTTCAACGCATACGTCATCGGTGTCGGGTGTGTCAAGAGCCTGCATGCCGAGTCATGGACTTGTGTCGACGCTTCTTTAATGGTGGGTTGCGTCAATGGGATCGGGCTCGGAACCCCCCACTTTGGAGCGTTGTGATCCCAACGCATCCCTGCGTCGTGATCAGCCAGCCTTCTTCGACGCACGTGTCAACTCCTTATGACACAGAGTTTCACCCTTGCTTTGATGCAACGCATGCTTCAACGCAGGCATTCCGGCATTGCCACCGCTCACTGATGCTGATTCTAGCATGCATCTCCTGATGCCCAGTGTTTTTGCGGGTCATGGGGTGTGGGGGGTTCGAGGGGTGCTTGACTCATCCGACTGTGGCTAGATTTCTTACCCTGGGGCCCCAGGGAAGAAGCCCTCTTCCTTTTCTCTGGGTGGTCTATCTTCGGCACAGGGGATGAGTGTAAGAACAGGCATCCTCATCCCGTAGGCATGCAATTTTCTGCATGCACTGCCGCTGGGCCCTGGGTGACATAAGACCACAGTCCCAACAGATGGACTGGTTGTGCTCCGGGCCCAGGCAGATGTAACAACAGTTATGTCCATAACTTTACCGCACTGGCAGTACTTGAAGCCAGGGGGTCTGGGTGCCACTGTAACACTGAAAAGTGTGGGCTTTTTTTCTTTTTTTTCCGAAAAAACTCTGAGGAGAGAGAAGAACTCCACGTGCGACTGGCAGCGCGGAAAAACAAGACTAAGGAGAAAATGGACGATTGTGCAAGAAGACATGCGCAGCTGCACAGAGCAAAAGCTCTGTAGTCTATGAGAGAAGCTCTGCCTCGAGGCTGTCCCAAGACAGCATGGCTAATTCAGTCCTGTTATCGATGAGAAAAAAGTGTTCTCTAATTTTGAAAATACTAAGAAGCGCAGCAGAGGTCAGACACTGAAGCAGTATGCAAATCTTGCATTTGCACAACTACAGAAAACTAGTAGCTTGGCCGTATTATTATTGACAAAGGCAGCATATAAATAGGGTAAAAAAAAAAACATGTTGTAGGCGATACCTGATTCTGCGCTGAAACAATGAAGGGAACTTAGATCTAGAAGGCTAGTCATAAATGTATTGTCAGTTCAGTAAAAAGATAAATATCACAAACAGCTTATTCCTTGACCTTTATTTCCATGTGTCCAAATGCACTAACATGTTAATCACAACATTTTATTCAAATATATAAGTAGCAGCCTATAAGGCTGATTAAGAACATATATAAGCATATTAATGCAACAGTCTATTAAATGTAAAAGAATAGAAATCAAGCTGTGAATAGGATTTTAGTTCTTTTCAGATAGATCATACCAGGGTGGTGAGAACAAAGACCGAGAGAAAAAAATGAAAGAATTTGAGGGACCTGTTCTGAAAAATAGAAAGAATGTGCTAAGAGATGAATTTTGCGCATAAAACTGAGCATATATGTACATAAATAGCATCTACTTGTGTACCTGCTAATTTAAAAACATAATACTTGCATATTTTTGCTTTCACGTGCACATCTACGCGCATTAAAAGGAGGTGGTCTAGGAGTGTTTTGAGGCAGGGGCCAGCATTTGTGTGCATAAGTTGCTATTTTAAAGACACATTGGCGGGTAGGAGGTCTGAGCTGAATTCAGGCTGTAGATCCAGAAGGGCCTCAATGACTTGAAGAAGGTCAAATTGGTAGAGTAATTATGCGCACATGTTTTAAAATATACTGATTTATGCGAGTGAGTCCTACTCTATTTTCACACATAAAATAAATGCACATAGGGGGTAATTTTCAAAGGAGATACATGCGTAAGTGTTACATACTATCATAGCAATTTTCAAAAGCCATTAACTCAAGTAAAGTGCACTTACGCAAGTAAATCTTATGGGCAATTCAATGGCATATATTGTAGCAATTTTCAAAACCCACTTACTTAAGTAAAACCCAGTTTCATACATTTAAATGCTTTTCAAAATCAGGCCCTTATTTTTTTTATAAATAGACAGGAAAAGTATATGTGTTCAATGCATTGAAATAGTTTCAATGCAGTGAATGTATTCATGTGTATGTTGCACATTTTATAATACATACATATCTGATGCATACATATCGTTCACAGCTGTTTGAAAGTTATCCTCCAAGGCTCCAAACTGATCTTCTATAGTACAGAAATCCAGTTTCAAATTGCTCCTCCTTAATTCCATTCATGTCCTGGAAAACGCCTTGCAGTTTGCACAACATGTACAGTGGATATAGATATGTGTGTGCGCATATATATAGATAAAGATATAGATACATATTGTTAAGGCACAAGCTTGTAGTAAGGAAATAAAGAAATATTTTGGCAGTTATTTTATATTCCACCTTTCAATATTCAGAATAGCATATAAGATTAACAAACGAATCCATCTCTTTTTGATTTTGAGAGAGAAATCAACTTTCAAGAATTAAGCAGTGTAGACAGATATCATATTCTTCAAGCCAATGTGTCTTGTTCAAATAGGGGCAGATTTTAAAAGCCCTACGCGCGCCGAGCTTATTTTGCATAGGCCCGGGACGCACGTATGTCCCGGGGCTTTGTGAAAGGGGCGGGGAGAGGGCGGGAACGAGGCCTCCAGCACAGCGGCCGTGCCAGGGGATCGCGCACCAGCATTTGGCTGGCGCGCGCAACCTACGCCTGCCCAGAGGCAGGCGCAACTTATGGAACAAAGGTTTGGGGGGGGGGTTTAGGTAGGGCTGGGGGGTGGAAGGAAAGTTCCTTCCGTGGCCGCTCCGATTTCGGGAACAGGAAAATTCATCGGGGCTTCCCTAGGGCTTGGCGCACGCAAGGTGCATAAGTGTGCACCCCCTTGCACGCGCCGACCCCGGATGTTATAACATGTGCACACATGTTATAAAATCGGGCGTAGATATTAAAATCCAGCCCATATTGTTCTTTATGTATGTAATGATGTATTTATGCTGATGTATTATTGATTTCATATGTAGTTGATGATTTATTCTGTTTATATGTATTTATTGTATATTTCATTAATTTGCATTGTAACATGCCTTGTGTACTGGTTCATCAGTAAAAAGGTATAACCCAAGCTGAAATCGCATTACATCTATCGATATACATACACTTTTCTAGCTTCTAAGGCCTATAAGTAAATGCAATATTTTAAGACTACGGTAATACACAATGCTATAATATTTCAAAATGAAATATCCGCTGTTCTTCATGTAGTTGGGTTTTCAGAAAGGGTTTCTGAAAACAAAGCGTACACAAGATGGAAGGAGAACCTGGTATTACTTGCTTTTGTAATCTTATTGCAAAACTTGCAAGGGAAAGTCAAGTATCTCTAGCAATGTTATAAGCCTTTAGAAACCTTAGGCTTAATGGGTTAAGTGCTGTTTTATCCTAATGCTGCTGGTCAGCAGCATTAGCCTCTTACCCCTGATTCAATGGCAGCAATGCCTGTGATGTCTCTTTAGCTGAAACCACAATAAAGAAGTAAGTTAAACCCCACTTAACGCTCACATAGATTTGGCAAACACATGCTGCGTTTTCTGAAGCCCCCCCCCCCCCCATAGAAAATACCTAACTGCTTCCACAGAGGCACGTCAGCCTTACTGACTCAATAGCAGGGAGGCCAACAGGCTCTTTCAGGGCTTGCAACATTAACGGAAAACACAGTAAGACCCTCAAAAGGAGAAAATAATGTGCAAATTAAACAGTGATTTTCTGTGATTTGGAGACTTGCTTCCAGGTGTCAAGTAGATAATTCAAGACCTGTTGTGGGAGCGTGGACCTCCCAGATAGACTCAGCAGTGGCTGGCATGCTGACAGGGAAGGAATGTAAGCACGCACCAAGTCCCAAATCATGTGCAAGGGCTTTTGTTTGTTACTTTCAAGGGGACATGGTGCTACATATTACTATATACCCAAGATGAGTGCTTCTTGAAATAGCAGGACCTTAAGCATGCTCATGGTAAAAGACTAGGACATGGATACTGGAAGGCTTCAATCCAGTATGGAAAAATGACATTTTCCATAGAAAAAGGTAATTCAAGTCACAAAGAAGAAGAAACTTGAGAAAATACTTCTTTACTGACCTGGAATAGCTACAAGCAGAGGTAATGGCAGCTAAACCTGTTGCATAACGTACATATATTTGGGACAGAAACAGAGTATAATAAGGACAAGTTGGGGAGATAAATAGAAGAAATAAGGGAGAGGAGCTTAAGATTTTGCTCAGTCATTCAAATGTCAAAGATGGGAGCGTACAATCCAGTGAGCAGAGAGCGGTAATATAGCTGCATCGGGCTTCCAAGCATGGAGTGATCTGAATGGACAGGACATTGTTATAACCCTAATAGTGCACTGGTGCACTAGGCTTAAAGAAGAGTGGAGTAAACCGCATGTTGCATCAACAAGCACGAGCTAGCTGGATGTTCAGACTACAGCCTCACTAGCTTTGTTAGCAGACTGGATTATTTAAAAACTTGGGGGTAAGAGATGGGAGGCAGGCTAGGTGGTGTATTATTTATTTATTTTATATACCGACCTTCATGACGGGAGTCATATCAAATCGGTTTACATAGAACAAGGGGTAAACATTCTTATCAACCGTTTAACCGTAAAATATTCAGAGGTGAAAAAGTTACATTTAACAAGGAGATCAAACTTGGGAATAGAAGAAAGAGAAGGACAGAGAGATAACCATTATGATTAAAGGGTTTCGCTATGTATGTTGCCAGGTAGTCTTGAGATGTAGAGTTCCTAAAGTGGAAGGATTATGGGAAAGCTTGGCTAAATAGCCAGGTTTTGAGTTTCTGTATTAGGTAAGGAGCTTGAAAGAACCAGTGAGGAAGACAACTTCTGGATTGGCCTACCACTGGAAATAGTGGAGGCCAGCATGGCCATGGAAAGCGCAGTTGCTTACCTGTAATAGGTGTTTTCCTAGGACAGCAGGATGTCAGTTCTCACACATGTTCCTTCTCATGCACACTCTCTCACACACAAATACTCACTCACTGACTCCCCCTCATGCACACGCACATGCTCTCACTTACACATTCAGTGGTTCTCTTCCTCACAAACACCTACAAGCACTCTCTCACACTCAATGGCTCTCTCTCCCATACACACAGGCACTCTCTCACACTCAGTGGTCCTCTCTCATACACACACATGCACAGACATACAGGCCCTCTCTCCTTCTCTCTATACATACAAGTCCTCCCCTCCCTCTCTCTCATACATACACACAGGACCTCCCTCCCTCTTTCTCATTCACACACATCCTCCCCCCTCTCATACACACATGCACAGGTCCTCCCTCCCTCTCGCATACACACACACAGATCTTCCCTCCCTCTCTGTCATACACACACACACACAGATACTCCCTCCTTGTCTCTCATTGACACACACACTACTTTCAGGGCTCCACGGGACTAATACAGCAAGGAGCGGCAGCTAGCAGCACAAGGCCACGTGCACCTTTATTTTGCTGAGGGGAATGCAGCAATGTGTACAGCCAGCATATAGCAGTCCAATAACTTTACTTTTGAGCCGCACCAGTGACACTGCAGCCCTTGGGGGACTCCCTTAGATGGCAAATACAGGTGGACTCCGAGGGAGGAAGCAGGTGCAGCCATAACTACTTATCTTTAGTTTGGAAAGAAGAGACATGCAGCAGCCACACCGCGCGGGACTCAGATGAAGTCACAGCAGTTCACACAGTCAATGCGAAGTGGCAGGTTGACACTGCAGCCTTGGGACTCGATGCACCAGAGGAAATGAAACAGAGGAGGAGGAGAGTCAAACTCGAGTCTGAGCCCTATGGACAGGAAGGGAGGCGGCAGCAGCTGCCTAGCAAATAATCGAGGCCTAATTTGAGAGGGAAAGGGAAGAGAAAAGCAAGCCAGGGGAAAATAAACTTCAAGGTGGTGGCATGGGAGAAACGTGGCCGATGCTCTTTGCAGACCAGACTAAAGCGGTAACTTTCAAAGCACCATGCATCCGCACACGTGCGTGTGTTTGCTGGCGTACGCACATGGACACACCAATTTTATAACATGCATGTGTGTACATGTGCATGATTTTATATCGACTCACGCATGTGTGTGCAAATGCCGCCTCGAGCATGTAAGTGGGGGAGATTTTAGGTGCGCAGATCAATGCATTAGGCCTATTTCCCAGTTCGTCCCAGTCAAAGAGAGGACTTCCTAAACCTCCTACCTAGCCTGCCTGCCTGCCTTTTACCCTACTAATCTCAACCCTTAAAACCTTGCTAGCTACCCTTTTTTTTAAATCTACTTGCACGCAGCCCATAGCAGAAGCCAGTTCCGAGATTGTGGGAACCTGACACGCACTAGTGAGCATAACTGACTGCATGCGGCAGGCCCAGCCTACCCATGCCCCGCCCATATCACACCCTGTCCTTCTCCTTTTTCGGCAAAACCTTTTTATCCGCGTACCGGGAGATACACGCGTGGCCACGGGCCTTTTAAAATCCCCGCAGCACGCGCACGTACAGGTCACACGCGCGTGCCTCCTGGTTTGGCCGGGCACAACCCTTTTAAAATGTACCTCTTTGCAAACATGTCTCTCGCGCCTCCCATGCCTGCGCCAGAAATAGTTGGCAGGTGATTGGAGCGCAGCCGCTGCCACTGATTGACTGCCAGCCCAACGGGGATTGGAACCCCCGGAGGCAGCTCACTGAGGCAGCGCTGGCTGCTTTTGGCCCAAATGCAGAGCGCGGCAGCTATGGCAGGAGAATTTCAGGGGATCTTTTAGACGCCCCAAAACTTTGCCGCCTGAGGCTGCCCCCTCACCCTGCCATACGATGGAACCTCCCCTAGATGCCTATGTTGAGTAACTTTCTGTCAAACAGACGCTGCATCAAGTTCAGCTAAATCCCAGTGCAGGATTCACTGTTAGTCTGTTTTTCTACAATATTTAGACACTTTGCACAAGACAGCACATGAAATAACAGCATCTACTGCTTACTGAAAACTGCTCAAACAGAGACTATGAAGTAAAAAAGATAAATAAAAGGTAGGTGTGGCACTTTCTGATCTAGGCAGCAGCAGTGGTCATCATCCAGGAGTAGGATCCGGGTAATGTTCACCCATGACGTACACAACAGAGCTCTCCACATTCAGATAAACACATTACAAAGTTTATCTCCATTTTCAACTGGTCTAAACATGTTTCAGTTTCATCAAAACAATCTACATTCCCTGGGATGGTCCAAGAGATTCATGTCTAGTATTTGCTTGAAATATATGAACAATGGCAAACCTCTCAGGGTAATTGCTCACAATGCCGCCTTGGCCACGGCTCCGATTTCACACTTACAAATCTTTTCCTATTATGTTAGTGCAGTTTCTATGGCTTAAATTCTTTTTAAAAAAAATATATATAGCTCGCAATGTATTTTTCTTTGGGATATAAATGGGGGGAAACTTACATTGTCAATCCAAATCCACCAGGGTAGCCTGCCTTCCTAGCTGGATTTCAGTAATACAATTTAAATTTAAAATTTTTTAAAAAAGGTTTTTCTGGTAAACGGTCTCCAACGTTTGGCTCCAGAGATGTTCAGTGCATCTTCATTGTGACTGGCATCTAAAGGAATCAGAAAGCAGTTTGTGAGCTTCATTCAAAAGAATGAGGGACGAACCAGCAGCCCCAAACCCCTGGCTGCTGGTCAGAGAACTGGTGCTTCCAGCAGTTCTTACTGGCAAAGCTTTTATTTTGTCTTTAACTAGCATCCTAAAAAGACATTAGACTCCCCTGTCAGAGTTCAGCCGCCAGGCTTGTTATCAAGGCTTCCTGGCGTTACCATGTTACTCCTTTGTTACCAGTGGAGCAAAGGGTAAAATTCAAGGTTTTTAACATTGATTTTTAAAACTTTACACGGCGCTGCCCCAGAGTTTGGTTTTTTTTATCTTTCTAAGGTTTCTGTCCCAAACAGATCTTTGAGATCTGTTGAGAAGCATTTCTTTTTTTTTTTTTGTGACACAGACATGACAGCGCTGCACTTCCATGGATGGGGCATTGCTTTGGAAATGCATGCTCTCTCCGATTATAACAATTTTCATAAGTCATCAAAGACCTGCCTCTTTTATGAAGCATTTCAGCATTTGATGACCCAGTGAGTGAGGTTTGTATAATGTTATAAATTCGTGTGTGTTTTGTTTTAAATTATTTTATTGGATCCACTTAGCTTGACATCGTTTATTAGAGGCAGAAAATAAATGTTTTAAAATAAATAAATGCTAGATCTGTTGTTTCTAAGCAAGTAGCTTATCCCTTTAGACAAAAAAAAGAAATTAAATTGCTGTCACTGAGGCAAAAGCTACTAAGATCCTCCTTGAAGTGAATGCCACCGAATACTACTTTACTTTCATTACTGTGATCTTATGTTTTAAAATCTATTAGTTTTGACAGCCTTCTTTATTCATAAAACACCAGGAGTGTAGAGTGTTACAGTTAAACAGCAGATGAAAGATAAAAGGTAGCTGCACCAAAGAGCTTACCTTCCAAGTGAAGAAAGATTTGAGGGCAGCAGAGACTGAATGCTGGGAAGTTAATTGTCTTGCTCAAGGTTACATAGTGAGAGTGGCAAGATGCAGGACCATGACGTTAGGAACCCGAAGGTTCTCAGGTTTTACAATTCTAAAACATCAAGAGCTCTTCCTTATAAAATCCTTTTCAGTGAAAATAAGTGGGCTAAGTTAAAAGTATCCGTTAGTGGATTCATGCGGTTTTTAACAACTAAAGTGACTGCTCGTGGAGAGAGAGTGTGCACAGTAAGTACAAGATGTAGTAATTACTATGATAAAACACCCAGATTTAATTTTCATCATTATTCAAGTTACTAGAATAGATTAGCTGAAACACAGTGGCAAACTCTTGATATGCACTACAAAAATATCATTCTCTTACAAGTCTCCTCACATGAATTAGAACTTTCCAAGGGAAAAATCCCCAACGTAAGCAAGCAAGCTTGGAGATCCATATAATAACAGACCAGATGCCACTCAGTTTCAATTTGTCTGCATGCCAAGGAAAAATGTCACTTTCTTTTTTTTAGTGGAAAATCAGGCTTTCTACTAGTTTTCTTCTATTGTCCCTGGTTAGACACTTTGGGGCAGATTTTATAATTAACATGCGTGCCCACACACGGATGTACCAATTTTATAACATGTGCGTTCGAGTTATAAAATCAGTGGGCCGCGCGCACAGGGGGGCCGAATTGTGTAAGAGTATGCACGGTGTCACAATCAGGCCTCTCCAAGTTCCCTCCCAGTCCGCTCCAATTAAGAAGCGGACTGGGAGGGAACTTCCCTACCTAACCTTCCTTCCCTTTCCTCTTTCCCCTCTCCACCCTGACCCCTAATGCCTATCTAGCTACCCCTAGTTTTTTTTATTTTTTTACTTATTGCTCCTTGGGAGCAGAAGCAATTTGGCCAGCACGTGCTTCTCCGAGACAGAGTACAATGGCGCTGTCCTGGCCTGCTCCCCGCCCCTCCCCCTTTGAAGAGGCCCCTTGTGTGCGTACCGGGGTGTATGCACGTGGCTGGGCCTCTTTGAAATTGTGTGCGGTGCCCGCAAGACCCAGCCACACTCATAAACCCCAGGTTTTACCGGTGAAGGCCTTTTGTTTACTTTTCACCATCACTGAATTGGCCGCTCCAGTTTGATCACAGCAGGTCCTTCTGCTTTACCAAACACTTCCAAGCTAAACCTACAGTTTGTGGGGTTTTCTCATTGCAAAGTAGTCAGAAGAAAACTGCCATCCTTTGACTTTGCTTGTGTAATTTTCTGGCCAGAAATGTCTTTGAAGCAGGTCAGCAGCTTCAAAAGGTGTCCCCAATACATTTTCGAGATTGCCATCAAAGACCATCAAGAAAAATGCTACCACTTCTCTGGGAAAGGTTTCCGGTTGCAGTATCTGATCAAGGATATTGACTTGAGTACAGCAGGATAGGCTTTGTGCCTATCACATCAATGTGGATAAATCCAAACTGGCCTTGAAGCATGAGAAGATGACTGAGGGATTTGCACAGATCTCTGCTCGTGGTTAGAACCTCTCCACACTATTCTCAGCTGCTTCACAAGGCTAGGATCCAAAGAGGAATTGCTCTCCCTCTCACCACTTAAGCCGAAGTCTCAGGAGGAAATCTTGACACCTTAGCACTTCCCATCTGTGAGGGGCTCAAGGCTTATCCAACCTCTCTTGCTGAGCTCTAGCTACTACAGACTCCCAGGGTTGATGTTCTCAGTTTTGCAGATGCAGTTCTCGAGTAGGCACTGTTCAGATGGGGACTGTTTCAAGGCAGTCCCTTTGTATCCAGTTCTGGAGGTTGTACCTCTGAAAGGATATAGGACGGGTTAGAGGCACAGTTCCCTCTAAGCTGAACACGTGAGCATCTCTCACAAGTTTTACATGGTCATATACATAATTTTTTCTTTGTGCTATATACAGAAATGCAATGCTAATACTGGCACTCAAAAATTGTTGGTTTAAAAAAATTGTTGCACCCATGAAAATAAATTCACACACACACACACCTAATCACTCTTTGGTGGGAGCATTAGTTGGAGGCAGTCCAGAGAAAGGCTTCCAAAATGATGCAGGATCTTCACTAAAAACCATAATGAGATGAGATTTAAGTGTCCAAATTATGTATACAATAGAAGAGATGAGAGACATCCTGTATTCAAATGCCTTAAAGGTACAAACTAGGTAAAAGAAGCAGACCTTTCCAAGAAGAAAGAATGCTTTAGAACAAGAAAGGGTCCAGGAGATAAATTCAGAAGCAACATCAGAAAATATGTCTTCACTCAAAGGGTATTGGATGCATGGAAAGGGCTCTCTGTGGAGATTGTAAAGACAAAACTGGTAATGGAATTTAAAAAAAGCATAGGATAAGCACGGAGGACCCAAGTGGCAAAGAATTGAGGGGGGAAAAAAATCAGAAATTAGCTGAGAGGTCTGGCACTGCACTAAGAGCAAGACAAGAGTCCAGTGGCAATGGGTAGGGAAGAGGGGAGGGCATCACGCCCCCCATTCCTAAACGTTACAATTCATCACGAGCCTCCTTCTGCACGTGCAGACTGACGGGCTCCATGGCTCTCCAAGACAGCAGGAAGCCTGCTTGTGAGGGTCCTGACAGCACACAAGGGCAACAGCAGGCCCCACACGGAAAGAACTGTGGCAACATGCAGCAGCAGCAGCAGCAAGGCTCAGGCACCTATAAACATTTGGCACCTGGGACAGTTGCCTAAATCCAAGCCTGACCAAGAAGGGAACTGGGCAGACCAAATGGGCCTAATGCTCCTGTCATATTGCAGGACAGTGGTAGAACAGGGTTAAGGAGGTTGCAGTATTGTTCGTTCACTGATGACAGAGGTAAAGGGAGTTAAAAGGAAGTACAATCTAGCAATACTGTAGGTTATTAGATAGCAAATTTGGTACCAGCAGGTGCAATGCCCCTAGAAATCAACCAGGGTGGTGCCTGGATACTTTTCAGCAAGACCCTGAGATCCACACCTGGGACCTTTTGATTTCCAGTCACCCTGAGAATGTGGCACACAAACTCGCTCACCTACACACACACACACACACACACACACACACACGTTCTCTCTCATACGTGCTTTCACACACATACATCCTCCTTCACCCTCACACCTCTCATTCACCCCCAGACTCGCACACGCATGCACACTCACTCAATTCTTCCCATCTGCCACACACAAGCTCACCTCAGTAACAGCAAACTAAGCACCCGCCACTGCCAAACACTATGTGAATTAACAAACAAAGAATAAAGTACCCCGAACCTTGCCATACCATACCAGCACCAAATCTCAGAATTCAAAACAGCAGCAACCTTCTCTCTGAAAAGGCAGCAATGTAAATATTATAACAGGATCCAGAGCATTAATTAATACACCACCTACAGGGAAACAGACCAAGCTCTACTGCTACAAATCCTTACAGAGAAACTATACACTAGCAGAAATACTGCACCTCAGTCACATTTGCAGAATACAGATTGACGCTAACCTAATATGAAATAAGGGATTACAAATTAGAAAACAGACACATGCTGGCAAAAATGAAATGGAAAACCCAAAAAACAAGAACAGTGAAATTATGAAGAAAGAGCAAAATACAAATATATAATGCACATTCCCAAAGACAGCATATGCCAATCACTAAAAAATCAAAATACAATGGGTTAAGGTTTTTTTTACCTTGTTGACTGGTCTTATTTTACTCATCGGTTGGTCCCGGTCTCTTTTTTCCATGTTCTTCTTCTCATTCTTTTCCCAATTCCTTTTTATGGGTCTCTTTTTCTTTCTGTTTCTTCTTCTTCCCTTCCTCCCTCAAAACATACTCACAGGCTCTCACTCGTACATGCTGTCTCCATCTCAGACACAACTACACAGGCTCTCACTTTCACATGCTGTCTTTCTCTCACACATAAGAACATAAGAAATTGCCATGCTGGGTCAGACCAAGGGTCCATCAAGCCCAGCATCATGTTTCCAACAGAGGCCAAAAACCAGGCCACAAGAACCTGGCAATTACCCAAACACTAAGAAGAACCCATGCTACTGATGCAATTAATAGCAGTGGCTATTCCCTAAGTAAAATTGATTAATAGCCATTAATGGACTTCTCCTCCAAGAACTTATCCAAACCTTTTTTGAACCCAGCTACACTAACTGCACTAACCACCTCCTCTGGCAACAAATTCCAGAGCTTTATTGTGCGTTGAGTGAAAAAGAATTTTCTCCGATTAGTCTTAAATGTGTTACTTGCACGCACACACACACACACACACACACACACACACACACACACAACACACAGGCTCTCTGTTACGCCCGGTCACAGACGGTAGCGACCGCTGTTGCTCACCTCTTGCTTGACTACACTGACTCCTCTGGGTTGACTCACGGCCTCCGCCGGCTATCACCGGCCTATACGCCCTGGTTCCCGGGCCCCCCTGGATGGCGTGGACGCTGCCGACCACCATCTTGCCCTCGGAGTCCCTTACGTGCGCGTGCTACCTGGCCAGTTTAATGCACGTCCAGGTGGGGACCTCAGGGGCGATCCTCATTCTTCAAGGACTCTTAAGCCGGCTGGCCCTGCCTACCTACAACTTGGCAACGAGTTCCCTCATTACTGAATCTGCTTCGCTCGCTACAGACTCTTGTTCCAGCTCCTGCTTCCGTGGCGTGAGATGTTCCGGGTACCCACTCCTCGGGGGCCCTTCCTGTCTATGGCTATCCGCTCCTTGGAGGCCCTTCCACCTGCCGCGTTCCCCAGGGCCTTCTCTGGAACTTTCACTCTGCTACAGTGAGTTCATGGTTTACATTATTTACTTCCACTGTTTAAATTGTTCTCTGTAAAGCCTGTTGCAGTTTTAGTTATTTGTGAACCGAGATGATGTTCCCAACGTATCCCGGTATATAAAAACACCTAAATAAATAAATAAATAAATAAATAAATAAATAAATACATACCCCGCTCTGCAGACCATTGCCATACCATTGCTACTGAGGACCCTCACTGTGGATATACCCCACTTCATAGATCCTGGGGCTCCCCAGCGTCTGTGTGTCTTTCTGCCACACTCCCCGCTCCACTGGCAGTGTCACTCTACCTCTCTAATAAAGGTTCAAGGACTCTCAAGCTAGTACTAAAGTCAGCTCCCTGTGCTGACGTCCCATGACTCCACCACCAGGGGTCACTCTCTCTAGCTTCCTCTGCCTCTTATCTCTCTCTCTCCAGCACCTGTTGCTCTACACACCTCACAGCTGAGACCTCGCCTCCCGAAGGTGAGGCTCACGGGGCTCCTCTCCATGGGCGGTACCATCTCTCACCTCAGCCCAGGGCCCACATACCCACAAATGCTAACACTCTCATTCTCATACACTGTTTCCATCTCACACATACACATACCCTCACATGCTCGCTGGCTCTCACACACAAGCATTCACTTTCATACACACACCAACTGGACCCCAGCCTTCCCCTTGGCTCTAGGCCTCCTTCTCGGGCTGCCACAAGATGGGGTCCATGGTGGCCGTGCTGCTGGATCTCCTCTTCTGGGCTGCCACAGAATGGCATCTGTGGCAGCCCTGCTAAAGGGACGTTTCTTTGGACACCGTAGAGGGCTAATTGTGTGGACTACAGCAGAGACGCTGACCCTCCTTCTCAGTACAGGCCGATGTGCCTTTTACTTCTTGCCTGCATGGGCCGACAAGCCTCTTACTTTCTGCCCGCTTGGCTCCTGCAATCTTTTACCTGCTTCTACAGATAGGAGCACCCAGAGTTTTCAGACGTTGGCCCAGTGACCCTGCAATTCCTGCAGAATTCCGGAGTCTCCAGGCCAAATCCAGAGTTCCCAGGTATGCCGATATCCTAGGAGACCAGATTTTCAGTCAACAGCCTCACTAGCTTTGATATCTGTTTAGATTGTTGCAAGACTTGAAAATAATTTGTATCAACAAGTGGAATAGCCATAGAGTCGCCTATGCCTCCAAGCATGTCCAATATATAGGTGGCACTTTTTGAAGACACGTTTATTTATCCATCCAAATGATCCTCTTATATCTCATCATGGAGTAGATATGTGTATTCTTCTCAGAATTCTATGAGACTGCCAGTGGTCAGAACAGGAGCACTTTATACAGCTATTACTTAATGTTATCTCCCTGATGCAGGATTTCCAAAACATTAGCTGACGTCAGGATTGTTTTTGCTTTATATGCAAAAGAAAATATATTAAAAATTATGAGAACTTTAAGGATAAGAGACTGAGGCTTGATAGCTGGGTGAATGATTGAATAGTCCAGTACATTTCAGTTAACAAGCAAGTTGCCTTCTGAAACGTTTGAGGTACATTGGCTTGCTGACTTCCCATAATCTCATTAATTCTAATTATGGCTGTTTTCATATTTCACAGTGTGTAGAAGTACTGTACAATATATACGTCTTTTATATACAATCCCTTTTTGTGGGACTTAAATTGCTGTGGTGGCTCTCTTTTTTGGTATTGTAGATATATAGACATCTTCTTCTTCTGAATAGGCATGACTGCAGAACTTCAGGAATTTAGTCAGTCGATCAACACTAAGTTAGATGCTGTTATTTTTAACCTACCAATGCATAGTAATGGTAAAACCAAACCGCCTAATATGTTCCCAACAAGAAAATTATTCCTCACCTGCTAATTTTCGTTCCTGTAGTACCAAGGATCAGTCCAGACAGTGGGTTATGTCCCCTGTCCAGCAGATGGAGTCAGAAACAAAAACTCCAGAGGGCGGTCCTATATGACCTCATCCCCTGTGACTCTATCCTCAGTAACTAGACTTACAAAGCCAGAAAGAGAAGAGAAGGAGGGATCAAGAACTGAGAACTATCAACTGAAAACTGCAAAACCAGAACTTTGGTTAAGTTTAAGGTAACCACAAAATGGAACTTGCAAACAAAAACTGTTCAAGCGAAGAACCCTGGAGCCCTAGGGTAGCTTGAAAAAGACAGACAAGTAGAGATAACGAGCAGAGGCCTATCCCAAACACAAAAAACCCTCAAAAAACAGGGAGGGCGTCTGGACTGATCCTTGGTACTACAGGAACGAAAATTAGCAGGTGAGGAATAATTTTCTTTTCCCTGTACGTACCAGGATCAGTCCAGACAGTGGGATGTACCAAAGCTTCCCTACACTGGGTGGGCCGATGACAGCCCTGCTCGTAGAACACTATCTCCAAAGGACCCAAAAACAGGGGCCCGAACATCCAACCGATAGTGTCTAGAGAACGTGTGAAGAGACTTCCAGGTGGCCGCTCGGCAAATCTCTTGTGTTGAAACAGCCGAGTTTTCCGCCCAAGAAGCAGCCTGCGCCCGAAGGGAGTGAGCCTTAACCCCCATCGGTGGTTGACGTCCAACCCCAATGTATGCTGAAGAAATTGCAGTCTTCAGCCATCTTGCAATGGTGGCCTTGGACGCCATGTGACCCTTCCTAGGACCCGACCAGAGAACAAAAAGATGATCCGAGAGGCGAAATTCATTGGTGACTGTCAAGTATTGCATCAGACATCTCTTGACGTCCAGAATCCGGAGATTTCTGGGCTCCGTTGTGGCGAACGAGGGAAGTTCTACCGATTGATCTAGATGAAAAGAAGATACGACCTTTGGAAGAAACGAAGGTACTGTTCGCAAAGAAACTCCGCCTTCAGAGAAGCGTAGAAAAGGTTCTCGGCAGGAAAGCGCTTGAAGTTCCGAGATACGACGGGCTGAGCTAATTGCCACCAGGAAAATTGACTTAAGTGTGAGATCCTTCAGGGTGGCCGACCGCAAAGGCTCGAAAGGTGCCTCGCCCAGAGCCCGGAGAACCAAATTAAGACTCCAAGATGGGCAAGACGGTCTAGAGGGAGGCTTTAGCTGTTTTACACCCTTGAGAAAATGGGTAATATCCGGGTGCGAAGATAGGAGGGAGTCCTTACCGTTGTATAGTAAAGCACCCAACGCCGAGACCTGAAGCCTAATGGAGTTGTAGGCTAGGCCCATCTCCAGTCCAGTCTGTAGGAAATCCAAGATCTGGACCAGAGAGACTTTCCCCGGAACAATGGAGTGGGCAATACACCAATCCTCAAAAACCTTCCAGACCCTCACATAGGTGACGGAGGTAGACGTTTTTCTGGCACGTAATAAGGTGGAAATCACCGATTCCGGATATCCCAGACGCCTTAGTTTGCGCCTCTCAAAAGCCATGCCGCAAGACAAAAGCGATCTGCCTCGTCGAAAAATATGGGACCCTGCCTGAGGAGTCGAGGTAGGTGACCGAGACGTAATGGTCCCTCGCGTGCTAAAAAGAGAAGATCCGCAAACCAGGGGCACCTCGGCCACTCTGGAGCTACCAGAATCACCGGCCCTGGATGAGTCTCTATACGTCGGAGCACCTTCCCCACTAGGGGCCATGGCGGGAAGACATACAGCAGGACCTCCCTTGGCCATGAAAGAACCAGAGCATCGACCCCTTCCGCGCCGTGTTCTCGTCTGCGACTGAAGAAGCGAGGAGCTTTTGCGTTCACCGCTGTGGCCATTAGATCCATGTGAGGTTTCCCCCACCGGCGCTCTATCAGCTTCATCGCGTCCGAGGATAGTTCCCATTCTCCTGGATCTAGATGCTGTCGACTTAGGAAGTCTGCTTGCACGTTGTCTACGCCTGCTATGTGAGAGGCCGCTAGTCGAAGCAAGTGGCGTTCCGCCCACATCATCAGCTGTTCTGCTTCCCACGCGACAAGTCGACTCCTCGTTCCTCCCTGCCGGTTGACGTACGATACTGTAGTTGCATTGTCCGACAGTATTCTGACAGCTTTCCGCCGAACTAATGGCAGGAAACCCTGCAGGGCAAGCCGAACCGCTCTGGTCTCCAGGCGATTGATGGGCCACTGTCTCTGGTCGCTCGTCCACGTGCCCTGGATGGAGCTTGCTTGACAGACCGCTCCCCAACCGGAGAGGCTGGCATCCGTGGTAACCACTATCCAGTCTGGTGTCTCTAGGGAGACTCCCTTGGCTAGAGACTGGGGATCTAACCACCAAGCAAGACTGAGCCGGGTCGCCGGAGGGATCGGAAGAACCGCATGATAATCCTGTGACACTGGCTTCCAACGGGACAGCAATGCCTTCTGCAAGGGTCGGAGATGAGCAAAGGCCCACGGAACTAGGTCGATCGTGGATGCCATTGTCCCCAGAACCTGCAGGTAGTCCCAGGCAGTTGGATCCGAGAGAGACATGAAACGCCGCACTTGCGTTCTCAATGCTTGTGCTCTCTCCAGACGTAGGAACACTTTTCCTTCCCTCGTATCGAAGTGGGCGCCCAGATAGTCCAACGACTGAGATGGCGTGAGGTGACTTTTGTCGTAGTTGATGATCCAACCTAGAGACTGTAGAAGGGACACCACCCTGTTCACAGCTTGAAGCCCCTGACTTCGAGACTTCGCCCGTATAAGCTAATCGTCTAGGTACGGGTGAACCATGATCCCTTCCCGGCGTAGAGCCGCCGCCACCACAACCATTACCTTTGTAAAGACCCGCGGTGCTGTCGCTAGACCAAACGGTAGAGCCCGGAACTGAAAATGTTGTCCCAGAATCTTGAAGCGGAGATATCTTTGGTAATCTGGATGAATCGGGATGTGGAGATATGCCTCTGTTAGATCCAGAGAGGCGAGGAACTCTCCTTGATGAACCGCCGCTAACACAGATCGGAGGGTTTCCATACGGAAACGAGGAACCCGCAGCGCCTTGTTGATCGACTTGAGATCCAGTATGGGTCGGAACGTACCCTCTTTCTTGGGAACCACGAAATAGATGGAGTAATGACCTCGACCCAACTCGTTGGCAGATACCCGTCTTATAGCTCCCAACAGTATCAGTCGCTGCAGGGTTTGACGGACAGCCGACTGTTTTTGAGCAGAGCCGCAAGGAGAGAAAAGGAACCTGTCTCTGGGGACGTGGACAAAATCCAACACGTAACCATGTCTTAGGATATCCAGGACCCACTGATCCGACGTAATGCAGGCCCATTCCCTGTAAAAAAGAGCGAGCCGGCCTCCCACTTGAGGGATCGGTTCGTGGGTCATCCTGGCATCATTGAGCTGGTTTCGAGGCAGAACGAGATCCTGTAGCCTCCTTTCCGGGCCGACGTCCACGAAAGGACCGATTCCAGCCCTGAGAACGATAAGAGGGAGTCCGTGGAGCTTGCTGCTGCCTATTCGTCCGTGCACGACGCTGATTTCGAGAACGGTTTCTGGAAAAACTGAACAATCTAGAAGCACGGGGTCTGTCTTCTGGAAGCTTATGTACCACATTCTCATTCAGTGACTTAATAATTTGATCCAAGTCCTCCCCGAAAAGGAACTTACCCTTGAAAGGTAACGAACCTAGACGCGTTTTGGATGAAGAGTCCGCTGACCAGTTACGTAACCACAAAAGGCGACGCGCCGAGACAGCCGCCACCATGGAACGAGATAGGACCCGGAGGAGATCATACAGGGCGTCCGCCCCATAAGCCATCACAGACTCCAACCTGTCTGCCTGTTGAGCCTCAGAATCCGGGAGATCTTGCGAGGTGAGTAATTGTTGAACCCACCGGAGACCCGCTCTCTGTGCCAGAGCGCTACAGATGGCCGCTCGTACCCCAAGCGCCGAGACCTCAAAGATACGCTTAAGGTAGACTTCCAACTTCCGATCCTGCAGGTCCTTAAGGGCTGTGCTGCCTGTTACCGGAATGGTAGTACTCTTAGTAACTGCCGAAACCGCTGAATCCACTGCCGGGACCTTGAGGAGTTCCAGGAAGTCCACCGGGAGAGGATAAAGCTTCTCCATAGCTCTGCTAACTCTGAGAGAAGCTTCCGGCCTGTCCCATTCACCTGAGATCAATTGTAAGAAACTGGGATGTGTTGGAAAAGCCTTGGCTTGGGGTCTAAGTCCCGCTAAGAGAGGGTCTCCCTTTCTTATCTTGGGATCCGAGGGCGTTGGGTCTGGAGGAGGGTCAATGTCCATCTCCTGAAGAATATGCGGGATGAGACCCTCCAATTCTTCAACCTGGAAGATGCGGAGGACCCTGGGATCATCACCTTCCATTTGGGTCGAGAGAGCGGGATCATCCCCGGAAGGATCCTGAGACGTGTCGCCCTGCGGGAGCACCGGGGGGTTCCGCGGTGGTGCCATGAGAGCCTTAGTCGTAGACTGGGCTAAACTAATGGGCTGTCCGCCCCCCCGTGCTGGAGAGCCCCCCAAAGATATATCTAAATGGGGTAGCTTGGCGGGAGGGGGACCCATGCCCGACCCTAAAGCCTGGTTGGAGCTTTGGAGAAAAGCCCGGTCCATTAAAACCACAAACTCAGGTGAAAACGCGGGTAATCCCAGGGGGGGCCTCCTGGGACCTCTCCAGCCGAAGACTTGCCATCCTTATGGGCCAGGGACGGTAAAACCGCTGTTTGCCTCGGAATTAGAATTCCTGTGTCCTCCCCGTCTGAAATGTCAGCGTCTTCCTCTGACAACAAAATGGCCGCCGTTCCCGCGCTCTGCGGGAACGGGGCCTGCCGCTGACTAAAACTAGCGTTGTCTGCCTGGTCTCCTGTGCCTTCTCCCTTCGATGGGCTGACTTCTCCAGCGGGGAGACAGTTCGGGCACCTGCCCTCATTAAGGCGGCTTCCCTGACGGCCGCAGACCGCACAGCTTTGCGCTCGCGACATGAAGAAAAAAAAATTTACCCGCTCTTGGAGAGGCAGGAAACCAACGGCGCGGCAGACGGAGGAAAAAACCCTGGCGATTCGCGTCCTCGACGCTCGAATCGCCTACCCTCCCTCCCACCGTCCCAAGAAACACGCTGGTGGAAAAGCTCCCAACGGTCTGCGGCCCCGGGGAATGCGCTTCGCGGGACCGCGGGTCGGTACAGTCTCGATAGACTCGGAGGGAGGGGGTGAGAAGAATTAGTCAGGAACCCTGACAAAAATTTCTAAAACGGCAGCGTAGCCCTCCAGTGCCGAAAACGGCAAGAGGGTGAAGAATAAAAAGGACCTGTAAGTAAATAAAAACTTACCCACATAGAAGAGAATAAGGAGAGAAAGAAAGACTCAGGATACAGTCAGTCAGTAAGTCCCTCTAACTCTCCGGTTTCAGACAAAAATATGAAACCTGAACTCCTGAAATTTAAATTGAATATATATCTTTTCTATATATTTTTTTTATTTTTTTTTTAATTCTTGATCCCTCAAGTAAGCAGGAAAGGCCTAAAACCTAAATCCTGTGCTGGGGACTAGCTAGTCCCCTGCTCACATCTGCTGGAGTCAGAAAATACTGAGGATAGAGTCACAGGGGATGAGGTCATATAGGACCGCCCCCTGGAGTTTTTGTTTCTGACTCCATCTGCTGGACAGGGGACATAACCCACTGTCTGGACTGATCCTGGTACGTACAGGGAAAAACAAGCTTAACATACACACTTAGTTTATAATTATGAATTGTTACCGTACTATGATGGCACATAACCAATTTGTAATCTATACCACCCATATGTTTCATTGTTGTGCTCTTATGTAAACTATTGTGATGGTTATCTAACTTAACGATGGTATAGAAAAGTTTTTAAATAAATAAAACACCCTTGACGTCAACTTACCCTAAATTTCCATCATGAAAGAATTCCATAAGACATTCCAATAACCAAAGGAGAGATGGGGACTGAGATATCAATACATTATCAACCTCCTGAATATAATAACATTTTACAATTCAAGAGTTTTCATCCTGGACCTTTTAAATGTGGCTTACTAATCAATGATTTAGTATGAGGCGCCTGTGTTCAGATCTAGATGAGTTTAAATGTCAGGCTAAGATTCTAGAGGGACTTATCATTGCTCATGCCTATCCTATTAAAGCAATTAAATCGATATACAAAAGAGCCATATGCATGGACAGGAAAAATTTGTTTTAATATAAATCATCCAAATAAATAAATAAAGTGGCACATAAGCAAGTGTGTATTTTACGGTATACTAATAAGGCACAGAAAATGGCTGCTATTATTAAAAACATTGCTTGCATTGTCAAAATATGCCAATGTTTGCTGACTAGCTACCAAAATCTTTTTCTAGGGGTCAAAATATATTCGACACAGTAATTCAAGCAGTTTTGTCTCTCATTCACCAAGAAGGGTTGCCAGTAGCGAAGGGACACATTGCATGTGGATCATATGATCTTTGTCAATATATGATGCTTACCGAGTGAGACGTAATTTTAGGACAGACTGCTCATCACAGTTTGTGATTTATGTCTTCCAATGTTCATGTCCATTGATCTATGTAAGTTGCACCAGAAGGGCTATTCGCACAAGATTAATCGAACACAGAAGTTGTGTGATCCCTAAGATACAGGCTCCAACAGTCAATCACTGCTTGACAGCTCAACACTCTTTTCATCAGCTGAGATGGACTATTATTGACCACATTCAGGTTTCATAGAGAGGAGAAGATTGGAATGCATTGCTCAATAAATTAAAGCAGTTTTGGGTATATACTTTACAAAATGTTGTGCCTTATGGTTTGAATGATGAAATAGAATGGCAGAATATGTGCTGATAGCAACTTTATCTAATATCACTGCAGAATATCACAGTGTTGCACCAATGAAAAATTCACTCAGGCAAATATTCTGTTTGGTTCAGTTTTCCTATCTAGAAGAATATAAAATTGTATTTTTTTGTTTCCACTATAGGTAATGTCCATCAGAGTAGTAATGCCCAATCCCAGAAGAAGAATGATATTTGAAACACAACATCAGTGCTGAGTCTGCCATCACTTGGGCTTTAATTTTTGCCATTGGATAAGTGCTTTTCCACATACCAATAAGAGTGGTACACAAAAAGATAAATAGATAATAAAATATATGAATCACTACATATTTTAAAATGTATGATAAAATATTACACATTTAATATCAATAACAACATATTTATAATAAAATCAAACATAAAATTAGCAAAATGATGAAACCAATACACCCAACATGGCCAATTTTTGATAAGATGTCTGTTTCAGGAGTGATTATATAATCGATCATCTTTATTCCCTATCAAGAAACCATAAAAATCTATCAACAAAGTAGTAACATTTTTAATAAACAATAATAAAAAATACTCAAAACAGAAGAAATAATCACTAGGACAGAAATTAAATTAATATAAATTTTAAAATATTTCAAATTAAAAATGGTAATATATAACAAATGATGCATAATAATGTGAAAAGATAAGTAATTTAAAACAAAAATAAATAAATAAGAAATAAAGCATACCTCCTAACAAGTAGATTTTAAAAGCATTGCTCGTGCAAAAATGGCCCCATACATGTGTATGTGGGCTGTGCACAAATTTTAAGAGGCCGGGATGTATGACATGCATACATACCTGTGCGCACATCAAGAATAAGGAGGCAGAAAAGGGGCGGGCATGGGGCCAAGACTTATGCACGTAACCCCCAAATTTTGCAAGGCTGACCATGGCAATGCATGCCTTGTTACCTGCGTAACTTTACTACTGGTCCTGATAAAGTGCAAGTCTGGACATTCTGGGCCAGAAGGATCCTGAATACCAGAGAGAGAGAGAAAGACTCTTTATAGGGCTCAGTCTGATACTCTATATATGGACCATTGTAAGGGGGCATTTTGATTCGGTCATGGACATGCGTGTCTCCTGGTACGTGCACAAATGCAAAAGACTAAAATGGGTGGGGCGTAGGCGGAGTCTGGAAAGGACATTGGCAGTTTGAATCCCTAAGTAAAAATGTGTGTGCTAAAAAGTCATGGGATAGGAGGTGATGTCTTTTTGTGGATACAAACTGGTTAAAAGACAGGAAACAGGATTAAATGCCCAATTTTCTCAATGAAAAAGGGTAAACAGTGGAGTGCCTCAGGGATCTGTACTTGGACTGGTACTTTTCAATATATTTATAGATGATCTGGAAAGTAATACGACGTGTGAGGTAATCAAATTTGCAGATGATACAAAATTATTCAGAGTAGTTAAATCACAAGCAGATTGTAATAAATTGCAGGAGGACCTTGCAAGACTGGAAGATTGGGCATCCAAATGGCAGATGAAATTTAATGTGGACAAGCACAAGGTATTGCATATAGGGAAAAGTAACCCATGCTGTAGTTACACGATGTTAGATTCCATATTAGGAGCTACCACCCAGGAAAAAGATCTAGGCATCATAGTGGATAATACATTGAAATTGTCTGCTCAGTGTGCTGCAGCAGTCAAAAAAGCAAACAGAATGTTAGGAATTATTAGGAAGGGAATGGTGAATAAAACGGAAAATGTCATAATGCCTCTCTATCGCTCCATGGTGAGACCACACCTTGAATACTGTGTACAATTCTGGTCGCCGCATCTCAAAAATATATAGTCACACTGGAGAAGGTATAGAGAAGGGCAACCAAAATGATAAAGGGGATGGAACAGCTTTCCTATGAGGAAAGGCTAAATAGGTTATGGTTGTTCAGCTTGGAGAAGAGATGGCTGAGGGGGGATACAATAGAGGTCTTTAAAATCATGAGAGGTCTAGAATGGGTAAATGTGAATCAGTTATTTACTCTTTCAGATAATAGAAGGAGTAGGGGGTACTCCATGAAGTTAGCAAGTAGCTCATTTAAGACTAATCAGAGAAAATTCTTTTTTCACTCAATGCACAACTAAGCTCCGGAATTTGTTGCCATAGGATGTGGTTAGTGCAGTTAGTGTAGCTGGGTTTAAAAAAGGGTTGGATAAGTTCTTGAAGACGTCCATTAACTGCTATTAATCAAGTTGACTTAGGGAATAGCCACTGCTATTACTGGCATCAGTAGCATGGGATCTACTTAGTGTTTGGATACTTGCCAGGTACTTGTAGCCTGGATTGGCCACTGTTGGAAACAGGATGCTGGGCTTGATGGACCCTTGGTCTGACCCAGTATGGCAATTTCTTATGCTCTTATGCCTCTTTTAGTCTCACTATCATGCAAAAAACATAATGCCAGCCACATGTACTTGATGTTATCTTTATTTTGACTACTGTTTTTCAAATACAGTCTACTGCTCCATTGTCAAGAGGAATCCTAAGTAGGCATATTTGTTTTCTGTTACACACTGACCCAGACAGAGGAGCAGTGAGTGAAAGAAAGATGATAAGAGAGGAGGGCAACAGCAAATACTCTACTGGCCTCCCTTTCCTGAAAGGGAATGGGGTAGGTGATGCCTAACAAGCAAAGTAGCGTTGCATAAGGTTTTGCCGAAGTTGGCTACCACTCAGCATGGTGTCCTCGGCTTGTGCGGGTGTACACGGGAGATCCAGGAGTAGATCCGGAAATATCTCCATTGGTAGTCCATGGCATAGAGCAAGATTATGGAAGACACAGCAGAGCAGCACTATATCTCCTACTTTGGGTGGGGCATACATTAAAACTCCACCCATTTTGTCCAAACAGCAAAATCTACTTTTGAGAACTCTGAAGGTGCGTTCTATGATACAGCAGGTAGAACATAAGGTCTCACTGTACTTCGCCTCCGCTAGCGTGTTGGGAATGGCAACGGGGGTGAGAAGCCAGGTCCTGCAACCATACCCAGAATCTCCTGCGGCAAAGACAGATTTAGGGCATCAATCACAGCACAGTCACTTGCAGATCTGGCTGGCAAACCGCAACATGCTATAAGACAGTAAAAGCTAGCCTGTAGCTTAGCCTGAGCCTTAAAAGCCCATTTCTGTACCCTACGTGCATGCCACATTGTTCTGAGACAGTATATGTCCAGGATAGCAGTAGCCAAATGTAGTTCAGATCTTCCGGACTACTAAATCGCATCTGGGGATTCCAACAAATGTGTGCCAGGTCCTTACAACCAAGCTAAGGCTACTCATTCATAGCAGCCAATCAACCTTGAACAATAGATAAGAGCTGCCACACCTGCTCTGCAGTATGTCCTCCAGAGATACTAATTTGTGAGCCTTGACACAGGGAATAGGCGCAGACCATTTCTTCTGCGCAGGCCATTTCTTCTGGTTTAGCTGTGTGATTGTCTAGACAAACTGCGTCCAACATCCTGGCTGACCCATCACTAACAGGTCACACGTGATTTGGCAGTACCAGTCGTGTGGACACTTCAAGCTTGTGATTAACTAGTTAGATTTCAACTGTTCCAAACGGGAGGGTATGAACAGGTCACTTTTGAAAGTGAACACGTAGAAAGTATATAGTACCAAGCTTTGTGGCAAGTGCATTGTTTACCCTCTCAAGTTTAGCAGGCCTCTGAAGCATGAGGAGAAAAAGGCAGGCCCTGGGACAATGGCCTGCAGACTTTAGTGTACAAGCCACTTGTCATATCAGCGATGCTGTTACATCCCCCACAGCCCCCCCTACCCCCCTCGGCCCATGTCCGTGCCATTTGCCACAAACACATAGCCAGAGAAGGAATACAGAAGAAGCATCTCTCTTACCTATGAACCAACCATCACCATAGAGAACATCCTCAAAATTTTCACACAGGCCTGACTGCTTAAGTATAAAGGAATCGTGCACGGTTCCCAGGTACCTGGCCACTACGTCGAGGATGCTCATTCGAGCATCACAGACCACTTACATGTTGATGGAGTGGAAGAGCTTTCTGTTGTGGAAGATCTTCTCCCTTTCATGGGGTGGGATGATGGCTAAGTGAGTGCAGTCGATAGTTCCCAGAACATTGTGAAAGTTTGCAAAGGCATAAAAGCCTCTGTTTAAGTCCATCAAGTCCTGTCTGTCCCAAGAAATGCTATGTAGTGATTAATGCGGTCAGAGACAGCTGTTATGACCTGGTCCAGTCGGCGGGAAAACGTAGTTTGGGACATTCCCCCCACGATACCTACTGTCTTTTGGAAGGAGCCATTTGCCATGAAATGCAGGGTAGCCAATAGTTTTGTGAGGCTCAGCACAGCGTGGGGCCTTTCTGTGACCGGATCCCGATCCCCTCGGATTTCCTCATATAATTCCAGGATAGTCCAAGAGCTGAGGCGATACCTGCTAACCACATAATTCTCTGGCATGCCCAGCAATGAGGCTTGGGGAGCCCTCAACCTCTTAGGGAGAAGACCTCAATCTACAAAGGGCTGCACCCATAGTCTCTTTAATCAACTGAGCTATTTAGGCTTTCAAAACTGTGTCACCCCTCCTGGGATCACTGAAAAGAACTGTGATAAAGTGCAAGTAGTTTTTGCCTTTATAAGGGTGGACGAGCTCAGAATAGTCTGGACGCTGGCTGTTTCTCCACAGAATCAGCTTTATTATTTATAGCATAACCAAAACAGGTAGAAGGTCTGCTTACCTCAGCAGTTCTTTAAATCTAAAGTTACAGCAAGAGGTCAGTCTTGTTGTAGGAGCTGCCTTCTCCTTGTCCCAAGGGCCTGCCTGTTCCCTCCTGAGTTTACTCTCTTATTCCCCTAAGGGAAATGTCCTAGGACAAGAATTCATTTTTGGGCCGTGGATCAGGCTAAATGCTGGTCCTGGTCTTTTCAGGAGGTCCTAATACACACGCCTTTACAAGGACAAAAAGATGATCTGACTTCCTGAAATTATTAGTCACCTTCAAAAATCCAGAGTAAAATACTTTTGACATCCAGATAATTCCTTTTGGAAGGTGGGCAAACTACTTGAGAGGAAAAACTGAAACCACTTTGAGAAGGAAGGAAGGCACCACTGGGATATACACTGCCTCAATCCAAAGAACTCAAGAAAGGTTTCCTACATGTCAACGCTTGCACTCTGAAATACATTTGGCAGAACAAATTGCCACCAAAAATACTGACTTAAGAGAGAGAGATGCTTGTTAAAGTCTTCCTCATTGGCTCAAACAGCTACTGGTTCAGGACCTCAAGACCTCAAATTCAGATCGTGGTTGAATAAACGCTTAGAGCCAGCAGTTTGTGGAGAAAATTTGTTTTTAATTTACATTCCAAACAAAAAGATGAGTTGCCCTTATGATATCTCCTTTTGGGCAAAACTAAAAGGGCAACTAATCTTTTTTGTCAAGAATGTAAATAAAGGAAAGAGAGACAAGGTTTTCTAAAGAACTAGCTGAAAAGTAAGGGAGTAAAGGAGTGCTCATAAAGTACAAAAGATCATGGAAAGAGGAAGACAGGTGACAATATTTGGAAAAATTAAGCAAAGCTGGAAAAGTAGTCTGGAATGTGAAAATTCAAATAGAATAAAAAATAGCAAATACAGTAAATCAGGGGGACAAGACTCTTTATTAGATATGTTAGTGATAGAAGGAAGTGCAAAATTGGCACTGTGAGAATCTGAGGTGAAGGGGAGGAATATGTAGAGGCTGATGAGGAAAAAGCAAAATTGCTTAACAAATATTTCTGTTCGGTGCTCACTATGGAAAGGCCTGGAGCAGGACCAAATAAAACAAACACAAATAAGACTGGAAGTGAGGTAAGCTTCAATCGATTTTCAGAACAGCATGTTCATGAGCAGCTAAGCAAACTTAAGGTAGATAAGGCGATGGGACCAGATGGAATACATCCAAGGGTACTAAGGATACTTCGAGATGTCCTGGCAGCTCTGCTGGTGACCTTTTCAGTGCTGCTTTAGAGTTTGGAGTAGGTCCGGAGGACTGGAAAAGGGCAGATGTGGTTCCTATTCATAAAAATGGAAGTAAGGAAGAGGCTGGGAACAATAGGCCAGTCAGTCTGACCTCTGTGGTGAGCAAACTCATAGAATTGCTGCTAAACCAGAGGATGGTGCAATTTTTGGAATCCAATGGATTGCAAGATCCAAGGCAGAATGGTTTTACCAGAGATAAATTGTGTCAGACAAATCTGATCAATTTCTTTGATTGGGTGACCAGAGAGATGACTCAAGGGAGAGCACTACACATAGTGTGGATTTCAGCAAGGCCTTTGATATGGTTCCACACAGAAGACTTATAAATAAATTGTGTGCCCTCAGTATGGATCCTAGAGTGATTGACTGAGTTAGAAATTGGCTGAGTGGGAGGCGACAAAGGGTAGTGGTAAATGAAGTTTTCTCTGAGGAGGGGATGGAAGGGAAATAGAACCAAAAAAGTTATTTAAAGGGACAAGAGTAACAGAAAAGTATGGAAAAAAAAAGTGTGAAAGCTTGCTGGGCAGACTGGATGGACCATTTGGTCTTCTTCTGCCGTCATTTCTATGTTTCTATGTAGTGTGCCTCGGAGCTTTTCAACATTTTTGTGAACTACGTAATGGGAGAGTTTTTGGGAAAGGTTTGTTTTTTTGCCAATGACACTAAAATCTGTAACAGGATGGACAATCAGGAAGGAGTGGAAAACATAAGGAGGGATCTAGCAAAGCTCGAGAAATGGTCTATAGTCTGGCTAAGATTTAAAGCTAAAAAATGCAGAGTAATGCATTTAGGATGCAAAACCCAAGGGAAAGGTACAGTATTGGAGGTGAAATTCTTCTAAGCACAACGGAAGAGAGGATCTGGGGATAATTGTATCTCATGATCTTAAAGCGGCCAAAAAAGTGGATAAAGCGATGGTAAAAGCCAGAAAGATGCTTGGCTGCATAGGGAGAGGAATGGTCAGCAGACAAAGAGAGGTCATATTGCCCTTGTATAGGTCCCTGGTGAGACCTCACTTGGAATACTGTAGATCTTCAAAAGGATATAAACAGGATGGAGTAGGTCCAGAGGGTGGGTACTAAAATGGTCAGTGGTCTTCGTTCTAAAGCTTATGAGGATAGACTTAACAAGGAAAGGGGAGATATGATAAAGAGACATTCAAATATCCGAAAGGTTTCCATGCACAGAACGTGAACTTTTTTCAATGGAAAGGAGGTTCTAGAATGAGGGGGTGCTGGGAAGAGGGTAAAAGAAGATAGACTCAGGAGTAATCTTAGGAAATATTTCTTTACAGAGAGAGTGGCCTCCCAGTGGAAGTTGTGGAGACTAAAAGAGTATCTGAATTCAAGAAAGCATGCGATAAATACAGGTGATCTCTAAGGAAGTGATGAGAATTATAATGCTAAATTAATTGGATGGATAGGCAGACTGGATGGGCCATAGTCTTTTTCTGCCATCATGTTTCTATGTTTGTACATATCTTACTGAGAAAGCAATAGCTCACCATACAGTAGAACAGGATCAGTTCTCTCAAAGATCATTCACTGATACAAGGAATTATATAGAGTTCACATCTCTAATTTCTACACCAATGACTACATTTGTTTGTTTTCATAACATTGTTCTAATTGGTAGACATTAACATAACATCCTTTTAATAGGATGGCATTACAATTCTCATGTATATTTTAATAAGACTGAGATTCTTGTAAGTCAAGTGATTTCTTGTAAATTGAGCCCAGAGGAGAGAAATGAAACTTAAGACCAAGTTCATATCTTTTTGACCTTTGACCTACATGATAACATTTCAGCTTGTCAGCATCCTTCAATGATTCTAGTTTATTCAGTGTACATTCACAGTGCTGTAATAATAGCTTCATGGGAAAAACCTTTTCAAAGCACCCTAACAGAACAAGCTCTCTTACTAGAGGGTGAATATGTTAACGCCTTGAAGGAACCGTAAAACATCTGGATAGGCAGACAAGGATTTGCCCCCACAAACATCTTCTGAAACAGGTTACTTGCACCTTCAGAAAATTGAGGACTATGCTGTTATTCAAACCCTACTGCAGAAAGTCCAAAATGGACGGAATCAAGGCTCGCTTGGGTTGCATTCCTCTGCCTAAACACCAGTCCTCAAAATAATCCTCCAGGACTCTTACATATGTCAATGACTTAGACACTTTCCTACCATGTGCAGAGATCAACAGTATGGCTAGATCAAGTCTCAGGGAAGGCTGGAATATCCTATACTGAGCGGCCATGGTTACAACCCTCATATCAGACTTATAAGAAGATTGAAGTAACCTTCATAGACCTGCATAGGGTGACTTCTAGTGCCTGATTCAGGGCCAATGATTGCAAGGTTCCAGAAAGAGCCCTGGTGCCTGTGGCCCAGGATAGTCACTGCAATGACAGAACTAAACAAGTTAGGAGGTAAAAATTTATAGGTGGTTGCAAATGAAGGCTCAGTGCGCCAGTTTCTAGCCCTGATTCTGATTCAGCTGGAAACACAAAGAAACATGAAGAAATTGCCGTGTCAAAAAAAAAAAAAAAAAGAAGAATTAAAAGAAATATGCTAGAAAGATATTTTTTCTTAAAATGTGTCCAATGCTAACGTTATAGGATTTTTTGTTTTTAAAAAATCCATTTTTTTTTAGCAATTTGTTACAATTGCATATTGACATCAAGAAGCTGTGCTGCTTTATAAATTATAAATAGTGATTATATGGCCAAAAGGACCCAATTAAAATGTTTCATAGAAGAAAGAGTGAAAGCAAGTTGGCTTACCATAAACAGTGTTTTCCGTAGATTGCATGATGAATTAGCCATTACATGTGGGTGACATCATCCGTCGACATTGAACAGAATTATCTCTCAAAGCTGTAGAGCTTTGAGCTCAACTAAGCATATGCAGAGGTCCCCGCATGGGCATTGCCTTGTAAGCCACTTCAGTCTATATCAGAGCGAATTCTACCTATGTTGTTGACTCTCTAAGGAGGCGGGCAGGCATTCCATGGCTAATTCATTCTGCTATCTATGGAAAACACATGTACAGTATGCAAACTTACTATTTTCATCAATAAGCAAGCTGAATTAGCCATTACATGTGAGAAGTCCCAAGTCAAGAGTTGCAGCAAAGCATTTACTTAGTTAGCAACCCAGCTTCCATCGTGGAAGGTAGATTATAGCAAGAACAGATTTCGCAAAACTGCTTGTCCAAATTTGTTGTCAGTCGTTCAGAGGTTATCAAGACAGTAATATGATTAAAATGGGCCACTGACAAAACAGCCACATCAAAGGGTCATGTCCCTTTGCCTGTCCTTTCTCCTGGACTAATGTCTGAATTTATTCTAGGATTGCTTAGTTTGATAAATATGGCTATGTCAGAACAAGGTATTTTGGTAATGGTGGAGAGGGGACAATATAATCCTTTGGGGAATCATGGTATTAATCATTTTGTGGATAGACCTAGGTTTTTATTGTACCTAAGTGAATGCCTTTGTTGCCAACAAAAATATTGGGATATGAACGGAAACGTATATATATAAAGAGAGAGAGAGAGATTACATTAATATATGTTCCATCAAAATTAAGAGACATAGTACATCAATCACTGATGGATAATCAATGTGATTGTTTTCCTTGTTTCAGAAACATGGCACGAAGACACATATATTCCTCTTTTACAGCTTTATTGGCCAAGTGACTACAAGATTCTACTCAAATGTAGGCCAGATAGGAAAGGTGGTGGAGTGGTGATGTTTTATAAATCTGACCTGCATTCTGTTGCGCTCGGGGGTGGACCCTTGTCCTGGGGCAGAGATGTAATGCTTCCTGAAAGGGAACAGGAGGTAACTGCCCTCAGGGGGCGGAGCACTGGAGGAGACAGAGGCTGGGAAGAGCTTCACCACTGGAAGCCTGCGGTCCCCCCGGGAGGAGCCCATAGGGACCCGGGCCGCTTGGACTTAGGTGGGCCTCGCAGGGTCTCCTAAGAGAATGAAAGTCCGGCGTGCCCACGGGGACAGGGGGAGAGAGATCGGGTTCAAAGGTGGCTGCTGGTTGGAGCAAGGAGAACCAGATCAGAGTTGATGATGACAAGGCGAGGAAGAGCCAGAATTTGGAGACAAGGTCAGGCAGGCAAAGGTCAAGATCCAGAGGTCAGTCCGAGGAATAGTCAGCAAAGCAGGGGTCAGTTACCGGAGTTAAGACGAGGTCAAAGGCAGGCTGAGGTCTTGAGGCAGGCGGCAGGCAGGTCAGGAACAAGCTATTGTCTTTGAGGCAGGTGGCAGGCAGGCAAGACAAGAGCAAGCTGAGGTCAGTACCAGTAAGACAGTCCAAGGGTACTACCTGGGTAGACTGACAGACGAACACAAGAACAAGCAGGACAAAAGAACAAGTCAGGAACAGAAATGGAGCGAGACTAGGAACAAGCAGGAATAGGTACAAGTACAGAGGCAATCTTAGAACAAACCGACCCGATTGCCAAGGCAAGGAAGCAGAGTCAGGAACTTCCTTATATCGAGGGATCAATTAGGGCGCGCCACGGAGCTAGGACCCGCCCTTGGCCCTACATGAGTCCGGGCAGTCTGCGCACGCGTATGAGCGTGGCTAACATGGCCGAGGACGCCAAGCCTCGGCGTGAGGCCTGGCGCGCAGTGGAAGGCCCGGCGACCGCCGCCGCGGGACACCAGGACCTGGCAGGACTGACAACTACCGCGAGGGAGGTCGTCCCGGGACCCGCTATGGAACCGTGAAGGTGAGCAGGTCCTTGCGCGGGCGGGGCACGTAACACATTGGGGAAAGGGTTATTTTATGGTTTGAATCTTTTACATTCTTATCAGCATCAGGTAACTATTGAATCTACAAAATCATAATGGTTTAAAACCCCAGTGGCGGAACCTCAAGGTTCATTCCTTTCTCCTATCCTTTTTAATATTTTTCTTAGCTCATTATGTGTTTTACTGGATTCTTTCAAAATATTTTTAAATGCTATGCTGACAATGTACAATTGTATTTTTAAGTCAGTGGAGATGCAGTACATCCCTATTACAGATTTCGGAATCTCTTTTAGCTGTGAAAAACTGGATGGATCTTAATGCGATGATTTTACATTTTTCTATCACTAAGGCATTATGGGTGTCAAGAAAATCAAGACTGGATCCTCTGAACAATGTGGTAATAAATGGGGAAAGATTTTTATTTGTGGAGCAAGTTAGAAACTTAGGGGTCTTTTTTGACAGTTCATTGAAATCTATACTCTCGAAGGGCTACTTTAAATTAAAAATGCTTCATCATTTGCGATGGTTTTTAGATCCACCTGATTTTAGAGCTATAGTGCAAGCTTTTATTTTGACTAAGTAGACTATTCTATATATATTGGTTTGCCAAAAAATCATTTGCAAATTATTGCAAAATTCTGTTTGATAGTATAAGAACAGCTCATTTTGAACATATTATTCCCCAGTTAAAATGTTTACATTGGTTGGCAATTGCTAAGAGATTGAAATTTAAGGTTTTGGTTTTATTATTTAAAGCATTAGAACTCAATAGTTTGCAGTATTTAAAGAATTTGTTTAGGTCTTGTGGTCTGTCCAGAAATTTACATTCCTCAGATCAGTGTTTACTAGAAATACCATCAGTGGATAGGGCTTGGTTACAGGATAAGTGAGCCTTATCCACTGTGGGAGCAAAATTATGGATGACTTATCCATAAAGTTAAGGCAACTGCAGGATATAAAATTGTTTAGAAAAATGCTTAAGGTTTGCCTTTTTAGGGAGATTTTTGGGCAGGTGCAATAAATAGATAGCATTTTAACATGCTTTTATGTGGTGAAGTGTTGTTTTGTAAAGTATGTATTTCAGTTATGTCTGATGTTTGATAGTTTTAATGTTAATTTTGTGCTCCGCTTAGCATGATAATTTTATTAGTATAAACAGACAATAAATATTGCAAAGAAAAGAAAAAAAAAAAGAATAAACTGAGGATCAAGTTGCAGCTTTGCAGATATCCTTGATGGGTACTTCTCGAAGATGAGTAAGAGAAGGAACCATGGCTCTCACCTGACGGCCTTCACAGAGTCTGTGACTTGCAGTCCTGCTAAGGTGTAGCAGAAGCA